>NC_135512.1:5950000-6252500 GCF_051989575.1 Stigmatopora nigra
ACAAAAGGCCGAAGCTGGTTTTTAACTGGTAGGCCTTGGCCCGTCAATATTGTTGCCTCCATCCATCCATCCTGCCAGGCATTTCACCCCCCTTTCAGTCCCATTTTTATTTCAAATCATTACCACAAGCTGTTGGCAAAAGACCATTTCTACTATTTCAGAAGGGTAAAGAGCTTTTTGAGTGTCGGCCATGGAAAAGTGTCTGTGTGCAGATGGCAATAGGGCCAAGAAGAAAAAAAAATCCCAACAAGCATCAATGACCTATCACTTTTACAGTACTATTTTATTAAGTACTTTGTGTTGGCTCATGATGAAATTTCTCATCAGTTCCCCTTTTTCACTCCATCAGAGGAGGTGGTCCTCGCCTTTACTGATGGCTGTCTTTGATCCACCTCTCTCTTCTGCGCTATGATTCATCCTCATGGTGCACACAAAGGGCGATATACCCCCCCTCCACACACACACACCTAAAAAAAAAATGCAGCTGCCTTTCAGGGCCAAGCGTCAGGCTGTTGAGGAAGGAAGACCACATAAGAGGAGCAGGGAAGCAAAGGGCTAGAAGAGAGGAGAAGAGCACGCAGTTTCACTCACCTCTGCCGTCCCGAGAAGGCCTGGTCTCTCTCTCTGTAGCGTACCTCCAGAGGGTCTTATTCAGAGACTCACCTAATGAACACTCCTGCCCTCATTCAGCCCCACAATGGAGTCCTCCACCGCCATTGAGCGTGCTCACAATGGGGAACATCGCTCCAATTAAACCCCCGAGACAATGAGCTGGGGTAGGTGAAGGGGTGGAGGTGTGTGGGTAATATCTGGGCGCATTAGGGGTCGAGCTGGGGGGTCAGCAGGGTAATGAACAGGCCCGAACCAGCAGACCTCTTCGGAGGTCTTCTGAAGTGCCTTTGCCTCTGATGTGCTATTTGGATCAGTAAGAAGCAATTAGGTGCCCATTCCCAGCACATCCCCAATCCTTCTCCTCCCCCAGAACCATGCAATGTGTTTTAGGGAGAGGAATGACAACAGCAGGACACTGTCATGCAACTTTAAACTGAAACTAGTGTTCAAAAAGGACTGAACAGGAAACTTTAAACCACAGTAACAAATGGAGGGTTTTTTGTGCACCTTTTAAACTGAATCCAACCATAAAAATATGATCTCAGATCAAAACAAGTTGATACAATTGTTGCTTTACACTGAAACTGGTCTTTGTTAAAAGGCCCAAACACATTTCTTACAATCACCGGCGATAGGTTAAAAAAAAACAATAGATGGGACATTCTATGTATGCCTTGTGCATTGGGATGTAGAGCTTCCATAATGCTCTTGTCTTATTATTGACACTGTGGCTCAAAATACAGGGTCCTTCAGAGACATGACATTTGACAGAGAGAGATAGCAAAGCCAACAAAGGGCAGGACAAAGGCCGGATTTGTTTTATGATAATGCAGCTCATACAAATGAATGAATATGGCAGAGTGGTGGTGGTGGTGGTGACAGCTGTAAAGGTGTTACGGGTCTGCATAGTTAGTATCTGTCTCATTTTGTTTGTATGTATGCCCATAAGACTTACATGGGCAATGTATGCGTGTCCTCACGCGTTGGTTCGCTCAGTTGCATGTGTATGCATTACCTCAGCAAAGTCCACTGGTGTTAAGGCATTTATACGTCTCTATCTGCATGTGAATGCTCCCAGTGGGCCTGAAAAGTCAATCAACAAGTCTGTCAGGGGAGCATGACACGCTCTCTGCACAGGGATCAATGGCTCGCTCTCCCTCCAAGGACTCGCTTGCTTAGCTGGTGGGGGCATCTAAATCTATACAAAGCTTCTCGAATCCCTCGTACTGCATTGACGGCTGACTGTTGCGTGCAGGTCTTTGTCTCTAGTCTGTCTCGGAGTGTGGTCTCATGGGCTAAAATGCTTGTTGGAAAGTCAGAACGTTCAACCCTAAAGATATTTTTTTTTCGCTAACCAACTTCTATAGACTTGATGCTATAATTCATGGTTGTGCAAACTTCACATATTTAAAATGAGCATTTTTTCCATGTTATGTCTGTCTACTTTATGGAGGACATTTTGGATGATGTATTTTTTTTTTAAATAGAATTATTGCTTTTGATTGATTGACTTTCTCAAAATGAGAATATGATAACAAAACAACGGTTTATTAGATGGCACCATTGAATAGATTTCTAACATTAGTCCTTTAATTGTTCCAAAAATATGACCTAAAGCTATAAACAACAAAAACAAAAGTTGAAAATGCTAAGTATTCCATTAAGCTGCTTCTTTGAAATATTGCCAGATTTGGGTTTAAGTCTGTGTTTTAGATTGGTAACCCTGGAGCCGATTCCTTCTTTTTCCGTCATACCATTTAAATAAAATTAGCTCACGTTTTTCTTTCAGATTTTTTTTAAATGACCCCAAATGTGTTCCCCTAGTGAACTTCCAACCCTGACCTTTCAATGCACCGGCCCTTTCTCTCCTGAAAGTCATGTTTGTGTGCAACTAAAAAGGAGCATAAATACCCAGTAAAATTCAGAGTCCCACTGGAGTGGAACCAATAGTTGCAGTAAATCAGAAGTCAAGCATATGAAAAGTCCCACCACTGTGCCTTTGCTGTGTGTGTGTATGTGTATGTGAGCTCTCTATTAGTGCAGGAGAGTGTGTTTTTGTTTGACTGACCCAGTGTGCAACTCTCCACTCAATACAGGAGGGTGGCCTTGCGCTCTTTTTTTCCTGGCTATTCAAACTGGCCAGTACTTTTTCTTAGCCGTGTTGCCACAGACCTCATTTTCTCTTCCTCTCTGGTTCCTGTGGCCTCCCAGACCTTCCTTTAGCTGTCAAGACATAACACTGCTGAGGGACTGGGGATGAAGGTGGAGAGGGGAGGGATAGAGGGTGCTGGATGTTTGGAGGTGTATGGTGGGTATCATGTTCGCTTTCTCTTTCCTACTACAGATTTATGGTGGCTCAAGCCTTTTCTAAATATTTGCCTTTCCCCCTGTACTACAGGAGATTGATGGCCTTTGATGTTTGTTTCTGTGTGTGTGTGGGTGTGTGTGTGTTGTTCATCTCGTAGTTCTGATCAGCATCATTGTTTGAATGACAATTTAGTAGAAATATCACAGGACATCAAGGTTCCCAAATGACTGTAAACAGCACATTAGAATCATCACATTGAATGGTTTCTTTCCAACTAAAGTAATGGCATCATTATAACATCAGTTTCGAATTTTCATGAATCCAGTATACAATTTTTTTTCCTAAACCCCTTTTTTTAATATATTTAAAAGGTTACACATGTACAAAAGAACATTCCTACTCATGTGAACAACATGGTTGATGTATTAGTTTATACATGCAAAGTTACTGTTGCTATCTGGGCAACTTTTATAAATCTTTAAACCATTGTTTCTTTTTACTAGAAATGATAATAACTTATTTTCAGCAATAAATGTGCAGAAACATTTTTGTGTCGTTATGCACAAACTCAACTAAAGTTGAAAATGTTTGCTGGTGACTTACCCTGATCTAGCTTAAATATAGTAAGATCATATCTTTATTTGATTGATAAATATCACCCATCTATCACCTAACCAGAAATTTAAATAAAATAAAAATAGTTTTTGTTGGTCTTATGGTGTCTCCATGGTGTCACAATAATCAATACATAGTAAATAATCAATGAATAAGTAATAATTAAATAAGTAGTCGACAAGATAAATAAGTGGTCACAAATAAATTGGCCTTAAGTAGTTAGTTGTGTGTTTGTATTCTTGGAAATTCAGAGATTCTCCATCTAATATTGTAAAATTACATACAGCTAATTTGCAGGACGTGTCTCATGTTTGCTGAATTGGAAATTTAAATAAAACTGTGTTTTCTACACGTGACAATGTGCTGCAATCCTAACAAATACAAACAGTAAAATCCTGGCTCCCATTTGCACCCCCCTTGTCCCCAAGCAGCCGTTTTTAAGTCACGGAAGGGGGGGAAAAAGATAGGGTTAGAGAGGTCGTATGGGTGACAAACGGTCAATTTCACAGGAAACTCCCAAGAACATTCTTCCTCAAATTATGCTATTAGCTTCTTGGGGGGAAAAGAGAGTGAGAGAATGATGGAGGAAGAGGGAAACAAAAACAGGCATGGATCGTATGTGTTGGGGTCGGAGGAGGGGGCTCGTCTTAAAACAACAGATAAAGAAAGAGAAAGGAACTTTGTAACCATTTGGCCTCCTGCTCTTTAGCGGAATGTGCTTTGGTGGCATCTACATGTTTGTAGTGATTTATTGGGGCTGGCGTTTCCCCCCGCTGTCTCACTTGAAGGCCTCTCTGAGCCAGGAAAAGGCCCGGACCGGAGTCCAAGGAGACAGTAAGCCTCAAGTATTCTCCTTTTCCTCCTGCACCTGTTCCCATACTGGGCAAATGACAGGATAGATAGCCATGGTGATATTTTCAATATGATATTGTTTATTTTGTGTGTGCACAAGCAGTCTAGCAGTTGTCGTGAATATGTGACTCAACGCCAAATGCAATAAAAATGTCAGTTTAGCTTTATAGGGCCGCTTTCTTCATGTTGTATTCTTGTCCGACCTTCATATTCAACATGGAAATGTCAATCACACATATGATAACTTTAGTAATATACTATATTGCATTATTCGCTCTAGCATGACTGTCAACGTATACGTTTTGTTGTGTTTTATACGTTTTTTGATCATTTCAAGTTATGTACAACGTATAACATTTTTTTTTACAGGAAAAAAATGTTATTTTTTAGTAAAATTGATCTTGTCATCCCCATTTCGGCTCTAATCCGGGACGTCTCGGGCACTGGTAACAGACGAAAATGTCATATTTGATTGCGCATGAGTAAGCAATGTACTCAGACAGTCCAGACAGAATCTTGAATTTAAGGCATATTGATTGGGCACCCCGTACATTTTGTAGAAAATGTTAGACTTTTAAGTGCGCCCTATGTAACTTTGAAAATTCAACCAGGATGATATTATTTGTTGTGTAACAAACAAACACATCAATATCCACTTGCACAAAAGTGAAATTCGTCTCTGAACGTACTGATAATAAATACATAAATAAATGTATAAATAAATAGTAATAGAAAATGGGAAGGGAATCAATCCTCCATTCTGATTCTAATCCAAGTTCCAATTGCTCTCCTTCTCATACTGTTTAAGCCTGCTGTTCTTTGGAGTAAACCCTGGTCATTATTTGAGGAAATACACCATGTAAAAATTCATCTCTAAATACTAGTTGTACTTTGCCAGGTTTCCCAGATGGAGTATGACTTTACTCGGAAATGATTGCAATAGAACTAAGTCCAGTTATTAAATAATAAGTGCTGTACTTGAGCACAGTCTGTCATTTGAGGTGGGGCTTTTGCTAACTATAGCCGCCCTGATGTCGGACGGATGGATGGAAGAAAATCCCATGACGGCGCGTGTAAAAAAAGCAAGGGAAGGCGTAGAGAGAGGATGCGAGCGAATGTAACGGCGGCTGGAAAGTTGCTGTTTCTCACTCAACCATGAGAGGGAGAGACAAAGTTATTTCGGTTGTGCCAGAAAATGTGTACGTATTGTACCCTTGTGTGTGTGTGTGAGTGCCTTGACAGCGGTTGGTATATACAGGAAACCACAGAAAGCTAACATTTACTCCCATAAAAAGAGAGGAAGTTTTGCTCCACCTGCCTTGACAATCACAAAGCGTGGTGGTCAGAGAAAATAACTAGTGATTTCTACGTCTACCACTAACTTTATAAACTGTCTGACCCTGTGAGTGTGTTTGGAAGGGCGAGATTAGGCACTGTGTGAGTCATAGTAAGACTGCAGGTGATTGGTCAGGAAGTGGTCATGTTATTATCTTTAATTGAGGGGTAATTGTAGACCTGAGTGTGCCGTACTGTACGCCCGAGTTTGTCTGTGTATCTTTCTACGTGTCTGTGTTTGTATTTAGTTATATGCAGGGGGAGGGGTTAATTACATTGAGGGTTTGGTCTTGCTTTGATTAAAAACATAACGGAGTAAACACTGGGTTTTAGTGGGCAGTGGTTTGAATGTTAGGTGTCTTATACATGTGTGAAGGTGAGATATCAGACTCAATTAGTGGTATTATAATGAATTTTGGACTTCATTTCTGACTTTAAATGTCAAGCAATTGTGGTGAAAGCACACCAAAGTGCAAGACCACCCTGAAAGGATTTTTCCTTCTTTTGGGGAGACATAATAGTTGCCATTTCTTTTTAATCCAGTGTTTTATCGTGTATTTTTAAGTACTGTAACCAACAATGTAGTGTAAAATGAATGTTTGTTTGTTTTATTGTTGATCCTTTTTTTAAAATAGAATTTTGGACTTATTTTTTTCATCTTGTAAAGCTATAAATCTTACAAAAAAATATGTGAGCTTCATTGTTTGCTCAGAGGTTTTTTTTTTCGACCCCCTTGAGCAAGTGTATGGTGTAAACATTCCAGACAGCCAGAAAGAGAGTTTATGCACATTCATCAATCTGCACAGTGAACCTCAAACATTTACACACAATAAGTAAACAACAATTCAAAGTTAATGACCTCCAACTGAGACAATGGCTTCTTTTCTCTAACTCGGTGCTATTCAAGGTTTTCATAGCATCTTCCAAGCCAAAAAAATAATTCCTCTAAATATACGTAGTTACATTTTAGCCTCAAGTCATCCATCATCAGAAATTAGGCAATTTTTATTCCTAAACTTATACCTGCATATATATCATATATTTTATTATAGTACATAACTGTCATTCTGCGTGTGTTTTTTTGCGTGAGCCACAACAGCAAAACATGCACTGTAGGCTTTTTGAGCACTCTTAATTCCCCTTAGGTATGATTGGTTGTCCTTTGTCTCCTTGTGCCATGCGATTGGCCGACCATCGATTCAGGGTGACCCCCATCTGGTGCCTAGAGTGAACTGGGATAGGTTCCTGCACCCCATCAGCATAGTGTGCAAAGGTTCTGGCTATGTGTGTACCCTAAATTTCTGATTATAAGCCACTACTGAACCAAAAATACTTGTTTTTTTTATTATTTACTGGACAGATATACTAAAATGCATTTTACTACTGATTGTGGCCATTTAAACCTGGAAGGGATTTATTGCTTACTGTCTATAACTAGCTAGGATAGGCTCTGACACCCTTGTAACCCTCAAGCAACTAAAAGGAAAGAAATAATTCCCTTTCCATTTTTCATACGCAATTTTGAATAGATGAACTCATTAACTCCATTACACTGGGTGAGTTCTGTTCCTCCTAAGCACCCCCATTTTAAAGTGGCAAGGAGAAATTCACCTCCTCCTTTATTCCTTTTTTTTATATTTTTTGCCAGCTTCAACCCTGGCCCTCTACTCTCTGTGTATCTGATGTGTTCTCAACCACTTTGAGCTTAGATCTAATTGGGGGCAATCATTCAGGTAAAAAGCCCTTGACAATGATGCTACCCCGTTGCGTGTGTGTGTGCATGTTTGCTTGTACTTCTCTATGCTTTTTTTTGTGTCAATGCTGCCCTACCCCACCCACCACCTTTTCTCATTTCTCCACTATGATTAAAATGTTGCACTGATCCTGTCTACCTTACTATTGCCCCAACAAGCCTTTGTGTGGCAAAAAAAGCGAACATGAGAGGCAGTTCAGCTTCTGTTGTTGACTAGCACCATTGTTTTGCCCCTCTGTGAGCACCTCCTTAACACCAGGAGGCTCCAAGTTCTCCACTTTTCACTCCTTAGTCCCACCCAATTCTGCTCTGACCCTGCACCAGCTAACCTCAAGCTGTGCTGAAAACAGCCTCTTGTGACCTGTAAATGTACCAGTTAAAAATAAAATAAAACCCTCTTTGTTCCACACCGTTGAAATACAAGACAATAACATCAGATCCACTTCAGTTTTGTACCGACTGAAATCAGCCTTATTTTTAGTTCCACAATAGTTGGTTCTAACCAATTATTTTGATAAGAGAAATGATATTTAGACTGATAATATACATAAGTGTAATAATATAGCTCTAGGAATTTAATATTTACTTGGATCTCTGTTTCACAGGTGCTGCTGCCCAGAATAAAAATAAATTAATAAAAGCTGTTTGAGTCGTCATCAGCTGAGGACAAAGGCAAGAAGATGCAGGTAAGCACAGTTTTGACTCTGTTGCATTTCCTGACTATTGCATTTCCATACTACTGTTGCTGTATAGTCTGTCAAATTAAGAACCTTCAATTCATCGTCCCTAAAACATCCTCGGAGGAAACCTTACCGGGAAAAAAGGATTCAAGTCCATTGTGTTAGCACTATTTATTGCTGAACTGGGCCCCAAAGCATAATTCAATTAACGTTTCCCACACACTAGAAATCTGCAGCAGTTTTTCAATTGAGCAGCAGATCTATAAAATATGCATAGCCCTCCACATAAGGAGCTTCCATTCCACATTTGGAAGAATAGTGCTAGGGGAGTGGTTATGGGGGTGTTTTTTTGTTGCAGAAGTTATAGTTAGGGGTGACCAGAGGCTAATCGAATTGGACGGGCTATTATCGAGTGATCCAACCCCACTTGGCATTACTCTGGTCCTCATCCCGTTTGTACCCTAATCGCATCTATTTAGTTTCTTCTCTTCATGATATGTTTTTCCCCTCTTTAAACTTACTATCGTTGTTTAGTGTCTCCAAGGTATTATGGCATTCCTTACAACTCTCTGCTCACCCACAATTCTTGGTAGTTTTGACATGGCTTGGAGTTTAGAGGTCGCCAGCTGACCCCAAGTTCTCTAACTCCTTCTTCCCGTTGCTCCATCGATGCTACTTTCTCAACGACTGTGAAGTTACTCTCTGGGGACTACTACTGGCTTGATTTTTATGTGTTTGTGTGCGCCTCATGTGTCCGCAAGGCCAGAAAATGAAAAGGTGGAATGTACCATAGCCAGAGAAATGGTACCACTTAAGGGAGTGTTAAGTAATATAGAGTTTCACAAACTTTTTATGGTCAAGACCGACATTTGAAATTTGCTTTCTCCGTAGTTTTTTCTAGTTGTTTCCCAAGGTACTTTTGATAGTTTAGATTTAGGATTATAATGGACAAAAAAATAATGTGACCCGAGGACAGGCAAACAGTATCAATTCATGGAAAAATAATGGTATGACATTGACATACAATACTTTCCTGATTAATAGTGGAAATGATAGGCTTGGTAGATGCAATGAATTGTGCTTGATTAAAGTATGAAATATTATTCATAGCCACATTCTGCAATTGCCCACACATTGAGCAACAACAGAAGTATCGCCACAAAAAAAAATGCCTAGTACATGTTTTTATACCCCATCATCATTGTTTTTGTCTCTATTTTGTAATTTTTGGTTCAAAATTGTTCAACCTTTCTACTTAAATAGACGGTGAATAGTTGGTTTTAACACTTTTTGGGGGAGTATTGCATTCAGAGTATGTATATCTGCACATATTTATGATCAATTACAGTCACCAGCTCACTGCCACTTGCTGCCATCCTCACTGCTGCATGCAACACACAGTCAGGCCAAACATTAGCATAAGTAAGACCTCTACTGACAATTCCCCCCCAACTCCCCCTCCATACTTCTCTCTTCTCATAATACCCCCTTCCTAGGACGCTCTCTTCTGCAATCTCTCCCTTGTTCTTTGTCAATAACGGACTCTCCATCATCCCCCTTCTGACTGTCCCTCTTACAGGGAACACATCATTGTCACTGAGAGAGAGATGACAATAATGAAGCGGCCGCAAATCACACTGATTGTTAGTGCTGGACCCGCTGGATGGCTAGAGAGCTAATGTAATTGTGCAAGCCCTTGTCACTGTTGATACAGGCTCTTCAGAAGGTGGGTGATTTAGCTAAAAGCTATCTCTAGGCCAAGTAATTAGACACACCATTCATCGTGAGGCATTAGCACAGGCTGCAGCCACCGTGCGTCAACGCAAACACGCATTTTGCAAAGGTTTTATCACACCACTCTGGGTGTTAGTCAAACCGTTAAAAGGAACACGCTGTTCGGAGTAGGGAACGGGCGTCAATTTGTATGGCTTTTTCTAGTCGTATCTATTTTGTCAGGTGTCACCGCTATTGCCCGTTTTTCCCAACTGACTCAGGGCCATCCATGTTGAAACTGAGGTAGTGTAACATACTTGACTTGGCCAGGGTAGCCAGTGTTTGCCGTCTATGGCTGTGACTCCATGCTCCCTCATTAAATCAATTAAACCGATTCGACACTCGGGTAGAAACTGAGAGGGCAGAGTGGAGGAGGTACTGTGCCCTCCTGTTCAACATGTACTCCAGTGGCATTCTAACCTAACACCCATTGGAATTAGACAAGAGAGCGTTGGATTGTTGAGCTATGCTCATTTTGGGGGAGAAAAAATCCTTTCTGTAGAGGAACATTTGAGTTTAAGCCTTTTTCAGGAAAAAAACGATTCAACCATTTGTTTTGTTACACATTTAGTTCTTGTAGATTGAGTTGGGCTATAGAATATTCAAAGGTTTGGTTATGTAATTGGGTAAGCATTTGGAGAGAGATCTTCAGATTAGGGGTTTGTTATCAATGGCTGTACATTAAGGTGATATATATATTTTTTTACCAAGATGGGGCATGGCAATGCATGCTGTAGATCTAATTGTGTTTTGAACTATTTCCACCACATCCAGTTTAGTGCTGAACTTCACATTGGAAGACAGAGCAGGGATTGGAAGCCAGAAACTTTCTTCTTCATGTTTTAACGACTATGCTGCACAATTAAATAATACAGACCTAAAGCAAAAACCAATTTTCAATTAATATTTACCTTATTTGTATGGCAGACTTTACATTTCCCATTGATCACATGTAGCTTTCATGCTCAGTTCCAACAAATGAGCATTCTTTGATATAAAAGGATGAGGTCTTGACACCTGCCACTGCATACTTATGTTCCAGAAGAGTTTTTTATTTTACTTGAGGAGCCGTTTCTATTTATCCACTGAACTTCATCCACCATTGGACATTACCCAGCCAACTCTGCCAGTCATTAAAATCTATATCTACAGTACACGGGTTCCTTAGTTGTCAATGGGCTGTTTAATAGGGGGTGTCTAGAAATGAGGACTGATCTATCTATATCTGCAGTGTAGCTTGGAGTAGCAAGTGTTTTCCTAAGGCTAAAGCCAAGTGGAAAGCTCTAAAAGTTCCTCTTAAAATGCATCATTCACTCCTTCCACTGTTTTCCACACCCCGCCTTCTCCCCCCCTTGCTCGCCCCTGTCTTTATGGGGACACCAGACTCCCCGACAGTTTGTTTTAAATTTGACCATGCAGATGTTTCTTTGGGTGACTGACTTTTATCGTTTAGAAAAAGATTATATCAGCTTTCCTCCAGATTGTGTTACCATATTTAAAAATGACTTGAGTTTGGAAGGGAAAAGCTTGGATGCAATGTGAAAGGGAGAGAGAGGGAGAAAGGGGGGTTGTAGAACTCTAATCCGGGGTGTTCCTCTTGGTCCCTGAGAATTCCTGAGGAGATGGAGAAGAGGATCAGGGAAAAGAGGTTGGAGCTCACAGCAGCCAGGTTTGGCTTACAGCATTAGACACAGATTCCTTCTCATTTTAAAGGACAACACCAGCATCAATTTAGGATATTAGTTTTTGATGGGCAGCTGCAAAACAGTGGTGATGGGGAAGGGAGTACAAAGTCTATAGAATCCTCTTTCTCCATCACATGTGTGCAGGAGTTTCTGGAGAGATTTTGACCAGGACAGTAGACGAAGTAGTTAACAATAGATACTGAATTTAATGACTCTGTTGTCAGTTGATCTTCAGGCAAAGTATGCAAAGTTTTCAGGGTTGGAAAATAACCCATTTTTAACACCCTGCATCTTGGCATCCTTACATTGAAAGTCTTCCATTTTGTTGTTTACTGTGGTGCTTTATTAGATTAGATTTGAACATTATTTCATCCTGAATTCGGGAAATTTCTTGGTTGCAGTAGCAAGAAAGACACAAGACACACAAGACATTTTAGACCTCGGTACATTTTTTTTGTCGTTTGTTGTATAGACACGACTTGATTCTTTTGCTGAAATTGTCATTCACCCTACACATTCTGAAGACAAAATCACAATCTGTACAGGAATTCTGGCCGTAAATTCATCCAGGCGAGTTGAAATTAAACTACATAAAATACAATCTCGTCAATCGTTTACTATTCACCAATGTCAGACAGCCTGCTTCTGTATCAGTGCCATGATGAATCTAATAGGGCTTTCATCCACACTTTGACAACAGCCAAAACCCATCAACAGCAACTTCTTATGTTTCCCTATGAACATTTGCAGAATAAGTAGATTTGAAAGATTAAAGCGATGGAAAG
This sequence comes from Stigmatopora nigra, assembly GCF_051989575.1. Taxonomy (NCBI): domain Eukaryota; kingdom Metazoa; phylum Chordata; class Actinopteri; order Syngnathiformes; family Syngnathidae; genus Stigmatopora; species Stigmatopora nigra. Next base: position 5,962,399 of record NC_135512.1, read on the forward strand.
CAGCCATCGAATGTGGCTTTGACTGCAGGTTCAAATGAGTTTAATCAGAAATGAAAATAGTGTGACGATGCCCCTCTACCCATCCCTCACAGATATGGCTAGTTTTTCCAAATGTCTTCATTAAACCCTGAGCTTCTGTTACACCCAAATTTTTGAACTACCCAAATATCTGGCACCGCTAACTTTTTGATGATCTGAAGGATTCCTTCACTGGCTAGATATGCTTTTAACTGTAGACCCAATGGAACTGTTCCTTAGATCGACAATGGGATTCCTCTGACAATCCAGTAGGAACAGCAGTGGTGGCTGGGGTTAATTACTGTTAAGCTTAACTGTCCCTCAGTTCCAATTTTCATTCTGGCACATGGAGCACCATCAAAACAGCGCAAGACTTTGGCCCTCCACTTACTTGCATTATGAGAGGAAATTGGGCTTAGCGCTGGCAAATTTCCTGCAGGGCTGGCCCACTGCCGTTGAGGAAATACACTGGAAATGTTAAATGAGACAGTGACTGTACTGTGTGTGGGAAAGGGAATTTTGGTTTTCTTTTGGGGTCCTCTGACTATGCTGTGTTGTGAGCTTTTTCTCAGATAATAGGCCAAATTTTTTTTATCTGGTTTTATTAAGAACTTAAACTTAAACTTCAGCAGTAAAATTGTTTTTTTCTCGAAATGCCTTGAAAAGTTTCCCTTCTTTCCTCTAAAAGTGTCATGTGAATAATTTTTGTCAATTAGCATAGCACTGCATCTTACTGGTTAGGGTTTTACCTTTGTTGTTGTTCTGAGGTTTAGGGTGAGGGTGCAAATATCTGCTGTAGGTTAGGGTTATGGTCAATGATTTTTAATTTTCCGATCAATTTTTATGTATTTTTTTTATGACGTCAGTATTTTCATTTAAACACCCAATTGGTTGGGTTTACTACACCTGGGAGTTTGGAAAGAAGCAATAATAATAACGTAGTTTATTAGCTGTCATTTAATTCAAACAGTGTTCCCCATATTGATTCATCAGCCAAGACAAAACGTTTTTACAATGGCCAAAATCAACAATTATAAAACAGATGCAAAGTTTTTTATTTACTTTTTTCCTTGGTGATACGACAGATGCAAATATGTCATTATTGTGGTCTTTTTTTCCACACCAGCGGCTCTTGAAGTCGTGCCTGCCTTTCCTCTATTCTTTGGGAAGTAAAGATTGGCACTTTTTGTAGTAATGTCACATGTCGCAGCCAACGTCATTGTCTCCAAATAGATGAAAGGGGCATCTTTGCCCTGTGCTATGAGTGGCTTCCATCTTTTTATTGTGTTCTTTTGGCCCCTCTTGGCTACTCAGAGATGAGGAAGATGGCAGGCGAGGGAGATAAAGAGCCTGCACCTCCGCCGCCTTGCCTTCGCTTTGTAGACCTCTCACTATCGCTGTTAGTCACAAATGATTATGCCTTGGCGACTGGCAACCAAGTGATGCTATTTGCCTGTAATAGCATGGCAATCAGTGTCCATCTGCGCCAGGCTCCAAATATTGTTCACACCGTGTGCCACTCTGACTGTGTTTTACATACGCTTATCATTTAATATGATTTCCATGATGCTGCCATCTTCTCTCTGCTCATCTTGTTTATGCGTTGATTCAAAGTAGGAGAGGATACACAGTTTGCGTATACATTCATACAATATAAACATCCTCTTCATGCTATAGCGTACCTCTATCATGAGAGTAAACAGTTCATGGTATGGCACTTGCAGCATTACTTTGGTGTTCCTTTGCTAAGATTAAGGAGAATATGATACAAAGGAGATGTAACTGAATATCCATCCAGTTTTTTTCTTGTGTTTGTCCTTAGTAAGGTCATTGTTGAGCTCTAGTCTAAATTTATAAAATTCAAGAAAAACGTATAAATTGACAGGTATGTGGATTGGTCAACAACCAGCAGAGCGCCAGTATATAAACATTGCGTCATACTTTGACTAATTTGCGCGTTCCGTAAACTCAACGTATGTTTTTGGAATGTGGGAGGAATCTGGTATACCAAAAACCAAAAACCCAAGCCCAGGGATAACATGCTGAGTTTGACACCTCATAAATTTCAGGCTAACTGCCACCGTTTTGCTGCTCACAAAACTCCACGACATGATTAAAACTCATAAGTTTGTTTGAAAAACTCTGGATCTAATTGGGTTTTTACAGGAATCTGCAGTTCATAGCAAATATGGATGTATATAGCAAATATTTGAAAATTCAGACAGAGTAAAAAAAAAACTTCCTGGATATTTTTTTATCAGATCTAAAAGGTATATTTGATCTTAAATAGGGTTAAAATGCGTAATGGTAAAGCTATTAAAGCATCACGGACTATAGAATTGAATTTGATGATGCACAATCACTTTCTCTGGAATGTTTCAGCCTATTACATTTTTTTCCTCTTAATGTATGGAAATGTATGGCGCAGATGAAGTGCAATTGTAAAAGGGTCTTGCACCATTAAAATCTTTGGAGTGTTTGTTGCACCAGGGGCCAGCCCAAGTAGGGGCAGTAATCATTGCGGGTTCACCTCGCTGATGACAGGGAGGGAATTAATTTAGCGTGGAGAAAAACAAATTACAGCTCTACTCGGCAGCGTGCGCCGTCACACAATAGCGTATATAAATATTTGATCACGGGTGATCCAGGTTAGCAGAGGTTTAGTACATCTCCTTTTACACAAGGGCCAACTCTCCACTCTATGGCCTCCACTCCCTTCTCGGCCATCTTTCTGACGCGTGTCCTCTCCTTCACCTCCTTCTGGCAGTCTTTTCCTCTCACCGTGAATTTCTCCTCCCATTGTCTCCCCCCGTCTATGCGGTTGGTGTCCAACCCCGGTTGTTAACTACGTGAACAAACAGCAAAAGATAATTCTCCCGTGTCTTAATCCACCCCGACGCTGAAGTATCACTTGTTGAGAGACAGTATGGAGTACACGGTGAAAAACAGGATTCAGCTGAAAATGTCATGCTGATTCATGGACCGTTGTGTAAATCAAGTTTTGTCGAGGGGGGAGAGTGGGTGTCATGGGCTCACTGTGCACCCAGCTGATTTAGTTTTCCTATCCATAGTAAAGATCCTGTTGGATATTTTGAATTGTAATAAATTAGCTGGGGAGAAAATGTGGGTTTTGTTATTTTAGCTTCCTCTTTCACTTGCTCCCCAGCTCGACCATAAAAACAAGCCTGTGTGATACTATAGAGTAAGGAAATAGAATAATATTGTTGGAAAAAAAGGAGCTAGTTAAGAAATACTGTATAAGTTAGCTGGACATGCCCTATGTGGGCCACACTTTGGATAGCTGTAGTATTCACCTGAGAAATGCCATGTTTATTTTGAATTTCATCTATCTGTGTGTGTTAGCCACTTGAGAGACACATAGGCCTCTCACCTCATGCATTCTGGCTTTCCACAGTACAGACTGACAGTGTTTGCACGAAGGCAAAGTTTCAACAAAGTAGCTTACATTCAGCACAGCTTCTCTTTCAATCGCCGCACATTTTCTGACTGAACTCTGAGGGAACCTTTTACACGCTTGCACATTGTTTTTCTAGCTCTTTAATGCAGTTGGTTTATAGTTTAAACCCTAGAATTTGGAGTCTGACCTAAACTGTAGGGAGGAAATATGTTTATAAAGAAATTTCAGAAAATCTCCCGAGACTTCAATTCAACATGTTACTACATATGTCATCTATCTTAAATTGGATGTGAAACACTGGATTCTAGTTGGTTGATATTAGGGGTGGGCAAACTTTTTGGGCCCGGGGGGCCACATTGACTTTAAAAAATTGACAGATGGGCCGGGTCAGCACAAGATACGATACATATAAAAAAGTACATCCGTTAACAGTACACATGAAACATAAACAGAAAAAAAAGGACTAAAGTATTAACATACTCATCACTCATCATTAAAGTAAAATGTACAAAGTCAAGTAAAAAGGAATGTATTAAAAAATATAAAAATGTAATTTAAAAAAAGATAGAGGGGCTGTAAAACACAGAAAACAAATAATATTAGACAGAGCTACTGCCAAATTATGATCCTATAACATTTCATGCAGAACCTATCCTACAATTGTGCCAATTAGCAGTGACCAATGAACGGAAGTAATTAGCGATGTGGTGAAGTGCAATGATGAGCTCAGTTCATAATGGCCATGAGCCTTGGCCCATGCTGACAGGCACGTGCCAGAGCTCGGCTCTCTCGCCTCGCAGGAACGAGGCTCGCGCTCTAATGAGAGGGATTTAATAGATTTACAGCAGTGGCGGATTCCTGTGCACCCGCAGGCTCCTGGCATGGTAGGAACATCTGTAATAACTGGTGAGCCGCCTCAATGTTAAGTAGAAAGGTCTGCTTGATCACAACACGTCACAAAATTGACACCGTGTTGCCAATAAAAGCAAGACAGATGTTGGAAAGGGGAATGACCAATAGATTTGGTGATTTATTTCGAATTTGAATCTTGCCTTGCCATTCTGAATGTATAGCACAGGGGTCGTTAACCTTTTTGACAAAGAGAACCATAAACAATTCATATTTTCAAACATTATTCCTTGAGAGCCATACTCAGTATTTAAAAGTAACAAATACATGAAAATGTGAGGATTTATTATTCATTTCACCACTTGGAAAGTAAAAAAAAAAGTCTGAATTCTTTTGAGAACATTATTTCACTGTTGCTAATCAATGAGTATGCATGCAGAAGAGTCTAATTAAGATTTTAAAAAGGTGCTAGAGATTTTTAAGTTTTTTAACAGAGTGCTTTTTCCTACTTGACTGATAATGAAGTCAACTGTCCTGTCATTTGGGCAATTTCAAATCTGATTTGTGTGTTCACCATATGTAAACATTGCCTGCTGGAGTTCTTCTAAGCCAACCTTTTTCTTTTTTTTCCTTGTAAGATTACTCACTAGCTGTCCCAAAGTCACACACTGCCAATCAATAGGCCAGTCTGCTAATTTATCGTTAATATGTCCATTGATCAGTTGTCCTTTGGGAGCAGTTCGGCAAATGGGGCGACTCTAATTCCAACCTCTCTCTGCATCACCTCTTAAAGTAAAACAGCTTGCTTTAAACAGACCGTTCATTAAGAAAATATATTAAAAGCTCATTGGAAAAGCATCTCGCTTATTTTAGTAACTTGCCTGGGTTGATAGAGCTACATAGATATATAGCCGCGATTATTTACAAAGGTTTCATAGAATAATAAAACAACTGTAGTATGATCTCTGACAATAATTTATTTTTCCTAATACATTTGCGGCCATCCTCAACATATAATTTCGCCTCCCCCTGCAGTTTTAAACATCTGTGATTAGCTGAAATCCCTTCAGATGTGGTTTTTGTGCTTGTTCTAAAACGCCATAAGATGACGCAAGTCACCACATAAGCCATGACTAAATATGAACGATGTCCAATCCTTGGTGATGAGAGAAAATGATACATTTTGATTGATAAAAGTTGTTTTCTGTACGTCTAGGAAGGAAGATGTAAGTAGAAAGTACACTAAGTATTTACGCACACTCTCGCTTTATAAATTTCTAGCTGTTTTAGAATAGTTGGTGGTGACTTTATCGTGACTGTACGTTTGGTCGCCGGTCAAATGTACTTAGATATTAAACAGTACTTAAATATGAAACAGTACTTAGATATTAAACAATACTTAGATATTAAACAGTACTTAGATATTAAACTCTGTCTCTTAGATATTAAACTCTGTCTCTTAGATATTAAAGTTTCTCTCATCAATATAATTTTGAGAGCTGGTTTCAACAGTAAACTCTCGGTCACCATTTGACCGGTGACCAAAAGACTGGCGACCAAACGTCCGAGCACCGACTTTATGCGTAAATTCATCAATAAAAGCAATTCGAAACATGATAGATCCAATGGAGAGAAAATTGCCCCCTTCCACCTCATGCCTTATTGAAAAAAAATGTTAATAATTTCCCATTGAAAAGCAAACCTCCATTCATATTCCAGCTGTCCCACATATCCGGAACCTCATCTGATTGTGATCAATTACATCCGATAGGAAACTGTGGTTGGCGAACCGAGAGCTCGTATCAAGTTCAGATGACAAATTCTCCCTTTTTTTTGCTTGCCTCGCATACTCGTGCCGAAAATTGAGGACCAAAGCAACATTTTGTTTATTCCTCTTTTCTATCCTCTTCTCTATTTACACACTCCTGTCACTCATCTTTTTTTCTTCTATCCCACTTTGCGCTCTCCCCGGTGGCTTCTTCACTCTCATACGGTCGCGACGATGGCGCTGTAGCACAGAGCCAGCGAGCCGGGAAAAAGGTTTGGGTGACCATCTGCAACCAATTATGGCGGCGCTGCAAGCCACCCAGAAACTCAGTGACGGATGGGGATCTTGTATTTATAGCTGGGGTAATTGGCAACACTCAGACACACATAACACACACTCACAATAAATAGACACTCGAATGTACACACTGGAGGCACAGTTTGTGTTTAGACGTCACGTATACAGGCCTCACAGGAAGTAAGAAAGGTGCACAAAGAGGAACGCGCCATGCGTGTGAATCAAAGAGTGTTATGTGAATACAAAGAAATGTTGGAGGGTTCGCGTTTAATCTGGAGATGGGGAGTGGTGTTTTTTTTTTGTTCCGGGGGACCACAAATTATCAAGCGACGCTTGGATATTTTTAACTATTTTATTTTAATTTTAAAACCAAAATAGGCTGGAATATTTTTTTCCAAATTGTGGAAATTTCCATCTGAGATTGTACAGTTTTCTTCAATTACTTCAAAAATGACTTTGGCCATTAATAATATTAGGTAGTAAGATGAAAATGTTAATAGTAGATTTAATTGGAACAAGGGTGTCAGACTGGGGTTGGTAGAATTTTGTAAAATACCTAAAAAAAGTTAAAGTAAACGTTGTTTTAGATATATAAAACCTGAATATTCAGGGGTTTTGATCTAGTTCTTTTAATCCATTCAGAAAAATAAAACATATCTAAATATTCTACCTAAAATGGTCCGACCCACCTGAAATCAAGTTGACGTTAAAGCGGCCCGTGAACCAACACTGACACTTTTGATCTAAGTTAAGCAACTCAGTCCAATATAATACAGAGACAGTATATAAAAAGCAGTTAAATCATCCATGATGAGGAAAGAGTAGAATTATTATTAATCATATGTTACCGACCTATAAGACCTTGGCAATATTTAAGTCATAAGGTCAATGTTGGTGGAAAATATCAAAATTTTAAGTGCGCTTTACATGATCCATGTCATTGTACAGTATGTCACGTCATAGTTTTTTTTTGTTGCCAATATTCTGCCGGCGAAGAGATAGTTGAACACAACTGAAGTTTGGACACCATGATCAAAACAAATTAAATGTTTACAAGCCTTCCTTCAAGTCAACACTGGGTTCCAACATGGCCGCCGTCCGGTTCGGCATGTCCGTCGTGTCAAACCTGCATGTGAAAATATACAAAAAAACACATCTGCCTCTTGTTAGGTGCCATAAATGGCTGCCATGTGCTCTGCCGATAAATAGTCTCGTCTATTTATTGGCGCGCAACAAATTGACTACAAACCCGATGACAAGGAATCGAAAAGCTATAAATGCGTCCAAACGTCAGCCCTAAAATCTTGTAGTCTGCTACAGGTATTTTACACTCCTTTTCCCGTTTTATACGGTTATATTTCTTTTAAACCACTTTCTTCTTTCACACGCCGCCTTGTTTAAAAGATGGGCCTTGTGGGGGGGTACAATGGCGTGCTTCAACTGAACGGGTTTCGGGGGGCTTGAAGTGTTGGTGGAAAGGCTCCCCACTTGAGCACCACAAAGAGCCTCGCTCGCAGCTCAACACTCCGAGAGACGTAAGCAGGAATTCCTGAATGAATCGGCAACAGGCAAGCCCTAAACCCCCGTGTAATTACATATTTGGAGTTTATCAGGGTTTATACGAAAATGCGCAAGTTTTCCTACCCCGGTGGTCCTTAAATACATCCATATGTCTCGCATGTTTCCATTTCTGCTCCTCCCTCTCTCACTCTCTCACTCTGATCAAACTTCCTTCTGCTAGTTTTCCTCCGTGACCAATGTTTGCTGAAAAATGTGGTCCTTCGCATTACAGTTTTTGTCTTCTGGAGTTTGTGTCGGCGGGTGACGTTTCGCGAGCAAACAGAAGTTAAGACGAAATCTGTTCGGGTCACATGGGTAGAATTTTTAAAGGCTTTTTCGTGTGTGGGCCATTTTTTTTTTGGCCCTTTGTTTCTTGAGGCCGATTTTGCTGAAGAAAAATGATCTGTTTTGAAACACGTGCTAAATATTACCATATTTACATTTCTTGTTTCAAAAAGGCAGCACACAGGGAGTGTGTAGTGTCGATTTTTCATATCCACCAGGCCTCCTCCTCCTTCCTAACATTTTTTTTTTTTTTTTTTTTTTTTGGTGGGGAGGTCTCTGTCCGAGGTTAGGCCTCGTTTGAAACTTTAAACCTTTTTCATGCTTATTTGTTTTATGATTCTGCAGGACACTGTGTTTACACTGAGAGTGCAACATCTGGATTAGATAATTTGTTGGGAATTAACTGAGCCCCAAATGCTTATCCAGCTCATCTGATTATACATCTGTTTGAACTTTACCGTTTTTTTTTCTTTGCTTTTTTATTCTTCGGCCAGCTCACCGCCATTCTTCTGTTACTGCACGTGTGGTTTCCTAAAATGATTTAGACACCGCGGATTTGATAGGAGTCATAGCGCTTCGTAGCTTTTGCCGGGTTACTCAAATATTTACCCATATTTCATGGAATCAGTGTATTACTCCACTTCAGCAGTTTACTAATGTCCCACAGTATTTTTCTTTTATGGCACTGTTAGGCACACATAATGAGTTAGTCTTACTAAATATTTATATCCATTGTGATAACCAAATGCTTCTGTTCCAAGCTTTCAGTTTGGAATCTATGATGAGCTCATTTAAAAACCCTTGGAAAAGTCTTGAATTTAATATTTGATTGGTTCTCTTTAGGGTTGGGAATTTGTTTAAATGTACTTGATTGGTGATGAGGAAAATTAATTCTTTTAGAAAGCATAATCTTCACAGAATGCCCTTTTTATAACACATCAGTTTAAAAAAATTATAATTTCTGCTTTTTTGCGTGTACCGCTTTGCTATATGATGAATTAATAATATAAATGAAGCTAAAAATAAGAGAAAAAGATGAAAATAGAAGATGTAACATGTATCTAGCATGCAATGCTAATCTAAAATGAGATACAGGGATGATGAAATTAAGGAGTTTTTTTTAGCAAACTACGGCCCGTGGGCCATATACGGCTCGCTTGGCTTTTAATCGGGTCCGCCGACGCTGTCCAAATAATTTATTTTTATTTATTTTTTCCCAAGATGGCGCAGTCTGTCAAATTCTTTAAGTCAATGTGGCCCCTGGGCCAAAAAGTAATTTTTACCCGCTACAGATTTTAAATGTTCAAAATACTTTCTTAAAATTGGGATTTTTTGTTTTTTCTCCATCCATCTTCAACATTGCCTATCCTTAACATAGGCCACACACATAAACACACAATAACACATTTTGTCCCTACTTAAAATATATGCTTATCACAACAGATTGTTTTAAAACACATCCCACTGTAATCCGCAACAGACTAAATGACCACAAAACTGTAAAAACAAACAAAAGACTAAATATCTTGCTTCTGTTTCCAAACTTGTCGCTTTCATGAAGCAGGATGCTCTGCAACGATGTCGACCAAAAGAAAATTACAGAGTAGATGAAGGCATCAAAGCAACCAAGTTCATTTTCTCTGTTATTTAGACAGTCTGTCAATATGCAGTAAATTCTCAAGGACCCTAAATAGTTAATTATTAGAGCCCTCACTTGAGAAACATATAAATAAAACTTAAACGAATGGCCATAAAGGGAGTTGACTGTTTGGAAGAGGATTTATTTGGGCCTCTTTTATCTGTCCTACCCAAGTCAATTCAACTAGAACATGTCCCCTCTGGCCTCTCTCTTGGCCTTTATCCCCATGCTACGATTCATCACAAAGCTGCTTGGCGTCCCCTGGGCGTTGGACCCCGTCCCCTAATCTCTCCGTCCCGCTACGTGTCCAACACTAGACTGGAGCCGCATAGAAAGATTAGCCGAGGACTCCGCGTACGACAGATGTGTCCGAGGCGTGATTTGTGCCTGTTTTATTGACTCTGGCCATCTGTTAATACAGTTGCCGGTTCTTCCTCTTGTGTTTGTTGATGCATGCAGACAGGCCTACTCGGTTCCAGAAGAAACATTCGACCGAGGAGAGGCCGGAGAGAGAGAGAGACAGAGAGAGAGTAGAGTCAGAGCAGAGTCAGAGCACGGAGGCTAATATTTTATAAGAGGGCTGCTGGTTTAAGTGTTAACCTGCGACCTGCCCATAGAAGCAAGCATTTGTTTTAGCTGGCTCCTTTTTATTCGAGTGCGGTCAGTGTAAGCCGTGTTGGTTGACGAATGGGTCTCAGATGTTTAGGATCGGCTTGAATTCCTCCAGCTTGGAGGAAAGTGAGCGATTGCTTCGGATATGTGGAATTCCTGGTGGTGGCGCTTCCTAGATTCCCTAGGCTCGCCACTGAAGGCATGTGAACGGCAGTTGGCAACATTCCCTGGATTGTCTGTTTGCGTGTGTTAGGGTATGCTTGGATACATTTGGGAGAGGATGACCCAGTTGTTGTCTTGCGTTTCAGTTCTTGTCTTGTTTTATCCAGATTTATTTTTTCAATTGTGCGATATATTCTCTTAAAAGTTTCGATTTTATAGGGTTAGCTGTTTTTTAAGCATATTTAAAGATAAAGATAACAGGAAAAGTCTAAATGTTGTGTTCCAATGTCTTCGTTATGCATTGGATTAAAAACAGTTAAAGACCATTGGCTACCATTGGCTCTATTGTTGGTGTTGTTTGCCAAGACAATAAAACTGAGAAGAAAAACAGTACAAAATACAACTGTTAGTTTTTCCAATGGTTATGGATGTGTATTACGGCATAATGTTAAAAGTTATAATTCTTGAGGTGCTTTCAGGTCGATACTCTTGGCGATCGAAGGACGTTTCAAGGATTGTGCTAATGTGAAAAAGCCTTTGCAGTTCTGCGTCTTCTGGGGGGAACCTTAGTCCTGGCTCTTTTCTTTTTATGAGTCTGCAGGTTGTCACGGTTTCCTCCCACATTCCTAAAAGATGCATATTAGATTTGTCAAGTTTTCTAAATAATCTGGAGGTGTTGATAAGGCCATGTATAGTTGTTTGTCTGTGTACTCTGATATACTACCTCATCCACATAAAGTGCTAATATGGTCCAGTTCGCCTACAGCCATAATTAAGACAAGAGTTGTGGGCGGTTGAGGGATTGTTAATCATTATTTCACTCCATCACTGACTCAAGACATACTCTCGTTGATAAATGGATGAAAATTCCTACAGACATACTCCTTGAAGAAAGTTTGCCAGATGAAAAGAGGAAGCTGTTGTGCGCAAAACCAACTCCAACAGCAATTTTCATCCATTTTCACTTCCTCTAGTCGTAATAGCCAAGACTCCCATGCCAAAAAGGTGAGATAATTACATCGTCACGCTTAAGCGACTCACTCAGCAAGTATTACATCACTTAGTTAGCATAGTAAGAGTCATTTTGAATGCAGCCAATGCATTCCTCGTTCATTTGGCCAACCGCTATGGCATGTCGCGGTGATGTGATCTCTTGATGACGCTGTCACGCTGCCATTTAAAACTCCAGAACTTTAGATGAACTTGCAAAAGAGGGAGTCGCCGTCTGGCTCCAGGAAAATACGTGAGCAAAAAGGAGGGGAAAGACAGTCCTTTTAAGGGCAGAGGATAAGTGTCCAATAAACCTGTTGGGATTAGATTAGATTACCTCTTTATTTCATCAAGCAGTGCCAAGGTTTACCGTTCAAAATGATTCCTGAGCGTATACAGGGATGGCGAGTTGGATTATAGTACTTTTGTACAAGTAGAAAATAATGTGGTTTATATTATTCCTTGCCTACTTTACTACCAGACTACTTTGGATTGTATTTGATTATTCATTTAGTTTCAGAAATCCATTGGGAATCACTTTTTGTCCAATCTCTATTTTTCTGTGTGAACACAATACATTTATATAATGACAAAAAATGTCATATCTATTAGTAATACTATTAGTATTATTAGGTATTCCATTATTGAATGCAGACTATTCTAAAGTCTTTTATGTCTGGAAATACCATGATTTTGATAAATTTTGATCTAAAATGTTCAAAAAAATAGTATGGAAAACCTTTAGATAAAAAAAAACAACAATGATCCTATTTTGTGACATTTCATATTTTTAGAATGCAAGGGCAGCCTACTCATGAACGTCATATCATCTGGTAGCAATTTATTGTACGGGTAATCTTATCTTAATCTTGTTTCTAAAATTTTAAATGAGTTAAAATGATATTCAAGTGTTTTTGGATCATAGTTTATGACATTGTAAAAACCTTAAGTTAGATGTCAATTACTTATTTCGTAATTTTCGTGAAGGTGTCGTCTCTTTCTGCCTAAAAATAACCTGTGTTTACAATATTGACATAAGGAAAGCATTTGCACCCTGCAGCATTGAATTTCATGTGAATCTAAAATATGAAATGGCCCTACACCTAAGCTACTGTACATAATTGCAGGGTCACAAAGTTACATCTGGCTAAGGAAGTAGTATGAATGTCTTTGACCCCGTTAGAAAGAAAAAGAAGAAATGACCTCACAGAGGCATGTTCGAAAAAGTACTAGTTGTATCTGCATGCAGGGCATTGTGACCTTACTTGTGTTAAATGTTCCAAAATATCATATTCATATATCTCTCAGGACTCCAAGCCAGGTGAGTGTAGAATAGCTTTGATCAGAAAGATAAGTAGACTTGACTTTTAGCATACAGGCACATTCATTTTGAGATTTGTTTTACTTTTGGCTCTACATGTAAAATAATGCTAAATCACCATAGTCATCTTTTGTGAAGTCTCATTTGTTTTGCGGCATCTAAAATAATAAGAAAAAACTCTTATATCATTGTTTTCATCCATTTAAATGACAAAGAAGCTAAACAAAGTCAGTTAACACTACCACCTCACTGTATTTTGTGAGGAGGTAAAAATAAAGGTCAAGATACTAACTTGGGTTATTTTCTCTTATCCAAATATGTTAGTTTTGTTTATTGAAGTTGTAATGCTAGATCTTGTTTTAACATAACTTAACAGAGAGTTCAATGTGCCAGGGAATGATGTCACAGCAGCAGAGAACTCAGACTCATTTATTTATCACTCTTTGTCGAGTCGCGTGCAGAGCATTGATTTCAAGTTAAAACTGCAAAACATATTTCTGTTTACATTTTAGTGTGAACAGACAAATCATAACCTAACCAATTGTATATGGTTAATGCTTCCATCGTGTTTAGCACATTTATTTGACGTATATATACCTGTCAACTTAAATGTTTTTCCTGTATTTATACATTTTTTGGATCATTTAAATTGTATACGCCGTAGAACTTGTATAGGATTTTTTCAATGACGTTTTTTGTAAATACCGATCTCATTTAACCCATTTCGGCTCTAATTCGGATCGTCTCAGTCACTGATAGTTAACGAAAAGGTTATCGTCGACTGCTAATAGTCAGGCATTAAGTATGTTATGCTTACTCGCATACCCCTTTCACACGCCTTGAATTTTGTGCATACTGATTGGGAATCCCCGTCCACTTTGGAGAAAATATTAGACTTTTAAGCCCTATATGAGTAAATATGTGCATTTGTACGTTTTTTTTATCACGTTTGGGGAACTGCATTCATTAATAAGGGGAGCAATTGGCCGAGGTTGACAGGTATGTAATTGTTGAATTGGCATGTAATTTATTGACTGATCTCCAGTGTTGCTCAAACAGAGGATACGGGTTTAATAATGTAACGGGAGCGTTTGGAGTTGCCGATGAGATTGAATGGGATTGGCCCGGAGTGCTTCCTGTGTCACATCACCAACGGAGGTACCCATCCGCTCTTTTGAAGTCAGGCACAAACACTGGAAACACTTTCATCGGCCCGGTGCGTCATGGCAGCCGGGTCCCATGTATATGTATGGGACCGCCTTAAAATATACAAAGTCCAATTTGCCCGGTTGCAGGCCAACCTCAGGATAATGAATCGCATGTGATGTGTTTCTGATTTGCTAGCCTGAGTCATCACCAGATGTTTCGACTTCCAGTTCTGAAGAAGAACTTTGCACTTTTGAAAAAGAAATCCCCACCAGCCGTCACCAAGCGAAACAAAAGAAAATCGTCCAACAAACATTTCGCTGACCGTGATTAGTAGCGCATCGGGGATTTGAAAACGCTCCGAGACGGGTGTCTTTGGAGTGCGGAGCAGACCAAAGTGTTTGGCCCTTTTAATTGGGGCGACACAAGCTAAATGAGAGGAGTGTTTGAGGTCAATAACGGAGGAGGAAGTAGCCAGGGCAGCGGGCCTTTTGGATAAAAGCTTACAGGTGCGAGAGAGCCTATTCGTACATATGCACGCAAGCTGTGGTGCTTGTTTGTTCTGGTGTCTGTTTGTGTGTGGAAAATGCAGCTCCCAAAGCATAATGTGTTTGCTCAGTTTGAGCATGCTGTGTACTCTGCACAACATTCCCCGGCCCCCTTGTTTGCGTTCGCTAAAGGAGGCGCGCCACCCCTCTCCTGACTTATTCGCATAGGAGTCATTTGCCTTTTTTGTACGTGGAAAAGTGGGTGCACAAGTGAGTGACAGTTCATTTATAAGTGAAATGTTATAGTGTCATAGTGTTAGTGAACAATGGGAGAGGGATTATCAATGTGGGCGTGCGTTTTTGTGGATGTGTGTATGGGTTCGAGCGACCCCAAGCATGTGGTGTTGTTGTAGGTGAGGGCGAGGAGCTTCCCCGACGAGCAGCTTTGATCAAAAGGCCTAAAAAGACGTGGAGAAACCACTCAGGTGAAGAAAAAGGGCAGGTGGACAATTGGAACCGTGTTTTACTTTGGCAAGGTTTAAGAAAATGGCCAACATTTTCTACTCGGCAGCAAATGTGCTTGTGCGCTTAATCTGCCCGTCACTGCGTTCGATTCTTTTCAGAATCATTGAATAATGCATTTATTCAATAGGCTTTGAGCAGCGTATCGATTGTCCACACACACACACACATACAGGGAGTCGCGTGCTGAATCTGTTGGAAGTGTCTCAAAAGACAAACTGGCCACATATGTGCACACGATGCACAATGTATTCGCACTTGGTGCATGTCAATTAGGTCATCGTTGTTGTCTCTAAGGAAGATGCATGGATAAGATATTTTTACTCTCTTTTTTAGAATTATTGGATGATTCGTTATTTTTGAGAGAATGTGTTTTGAGTATTAAAAAGAAGACTGGAAAAATACTATTCTGTTCTTAGACAGATTTTTTTTTTGGGTCAAACCTAACACCAAAAATTCATAAAGGTTGTCATCAATCATTATAGGTTAATTTGCTTCCCAATATTTTTAATGCAATTGACTTAAATTATTTGAGCAGTTTATAGACCATATTTTAATTTGGTATGAAGTTTATTTAGCAAGATGTTAACATAATAATTAACTTGAGTAATACTTGGTTTTTAACCATTTTATATAGTACATACATATTAATATAGCAGTACCTGGGCTTGGTAGCATTTTATGAAAGAAATTGAAATACCATTACACCAAAACATTATTTAAAAAAACTAATTTCAATTGGAAAAATAGCAATACATTGAAATCATAAAATATATCACAATATAAACTGATTTAGTAACACCCATTTAAGCCAAAAATGACATATTTGTGTAATGGGGCAGTCAGTCATGTTCAGCTTTAACCAAAATGGGACTGCAGTATCACCATCTGTTTAATTCTTCTTGTGTTTAATTTCATTTTAAATTTGTGTGCTTGACTGATTAATTTCATCAACAAATATTGGAATATGTATTTAGATTAGCCGGGCAATCTGAAATCAAACTGTTATCTTTAGCTAATCACAACTCCTTTTTTTTTTTAGTCACTCGGGGTAATGTTACCGCACAAACCAAACAGACGATTAGATTCTGAGAGGAAAGGGAAAAAAAATCCTTAATTCTCTCGCGAGCGCTTCGTGACTTGTTGCAACACGAAGGCCGTATTTGATGCCGAAAAGGAACAACCGCTTCCGTTATAATTATGGCTGTGCAAATGTCTAGAAGAGCAAGGAAGACGCTTCCTCTGCATGGATGGGAATAAAAACAAAAGTCGGCGTCTTTTACTGTGGTTTGGTCCCTAGTTCTGGGTCCCCATATGTGCTGCCTGCTCGCCTTGTGGGGCGGGCAGAAAAAGAAAAACAACAATTAGACATGAATGTGTGTGTCCAAACAAACGAGTCAAAGGGCCTGTTGTGTTTGTGGGAAGATGATTGGTGGGCGAGGGAGAGAGAGCGCTGCTTCTTTCTGTGAGCTGACCCTGCGTTTGAGTCCTGCCGCGTCGGCCCGAGACGCGCAGATGTCCCGCTCTCTCCCTCCCCTCGGACCGCTTTCATCATCTGTTAGTCCCAGTTCAACTCCTGTGAATCCAGTTCACTTTCATTCAGCTCAATGACTTTCCACTTCACTGCTTCTCTGTTTTTGCACCTCGCCGTGATCGTGCGAAGGCGATAATGATACTGCAAATGGTTGTATTGCCATCAGGTTTATACATTTTATATACAAATGTATACCATTTTGGCCGAATATAAGACGAGCCCGCTCAATGACTTTCCACTTCACTACTTCTCTGTTTTTGCACCTCGCCGTGATCATGTGAAGGCGATAATGATACTGCAAATGGTTGTAATGCGATCAGATTTATACATTTTATATACAAATGTATACCGTTTTGGCCCGACTATAAGACGACTCCCTCTTTTTCAAGACTCAAGACTTTTTGAACACCAAATTCAATTTTTATGCACAAAATAATGACAGTACATCTGAAACAAATGATTATTACAATATATTCGAAAAAAAAAGGCATGTTATTTTGCCTCATCTAAATCATGCAAAATCTGTCTATCGCATCTTATTATCTAAACATTTAAATACGTAAACTAAAGTGCAATCACAGCACAATATTACAGTTCTTCTGTTTGTGGTGCAGTTAAGTTTAAGTATCTGGAGATCACTGTTTTTCAGTTTTGGCATTTAAATGCCCCGATTTTCTCCAGATTCTGAGCTTTTGGTTGATATTATGGACCCTAGATAAAGAAATACTTGATCTCTTTGTATGTTGAGGGACTTTGTAGCGTTTCTGGAGCCCATTAAAGCCAGTTGAAAATGTCTTATACCCTGAACTGGTTGCCACTTAAATGTAGGGCACAGGTTATGAGGACAGTTTATTCTAAATGGTTGTAACTAAAATGTAAAAACAACTAAGTCACCATCTGCTGCCTGTCTTGACATATATTTATGACTTTGTTCTCGTAAAAATCCCAGTTCTTTTCCTCATAATAGTTTTCTACTTCAATAGAATTCTAATTTCAAAAGAAATGTGTTTTATTTCAGACAAATATGGAAACTTTCTAGCCTGATTCATCTTACCTCAGCACTACTATCACGAACATTAATGACAATGACAAAGAGGACCAAATTTCCGGCCTGGTTATTCGTTTTTTTTCCCGTGTCTACCAACTATGAAGCTTCAAATCGGTCAGTCAGTCCACGCCTATCCCAGACGGGGAGGAAAAAAGTCCTGCTTTTCCCCAGTAGACACGTGAGGATGTGGTTTGCAACCCATCAAACACAATAACAGGCCCGAACTGTCACGCTCTGGCCGTGTTTTGCGAAAACAATGTGAAGGCAGCACAAAGATTTGCTCAACTTGCCACCCATGCTTTCATCTGCAATTGTAGCGTGAAGAGCAAAATGAACTGACTTGCATCTAAAAACGGAGGGGAGAGATGAGAAGCAGCTATTTTTGGGACGGCAAGAAAGCCACGACATTTTTCCCGCCTTCTTTTCGCTGAGATGCGTGTTGAATAGTTTCCAAAATGCGCTGTGCGGGTTGTGTAGCTAATTTGCAGTTATTCTACCGCAGCAAGTAGGCCCTTGGCGTCTTCCGCAAACGTGCAGTTAGAGCCCCGCGGCGTCTCTGTTGCTCAGCCTGTGTGGGCCTGCAGCGTGAAAACCGCATGTCCGCTGGGCTCCGTGCCGTATGGACTCCATGGCATGCTTTTCTGCCATTGCGAGATGAGCCGCTTTGCCGGCGATGGTTGAGGAAGGGGGGGTCGCTTTCTCTGTCTTTGCTGGAAAGGATTGTGAGATGAGCTAAAGCAGGGCTTTAAGACTAGGGTTGGTTCGCGGACCACATTAATGTCAACTTCATTTCATGTGGGCCGGAACATTTTAGATATAATATTTAGATTTGTTTTTATAGATGGATTAAAAGAACTGGATTAAAAGCCCTGAATAGATTTAAAACTATGTTTATTTTTGCTTTTTTTAAAATATATTTTTAGATTTTACAAAATGATTTTTGAACTAAAAACACAGAAAAAATGATTCAAAAATTACAATTATTGATTTAAAAGGGGAAAAATCTGAAAATGTAATATTAATTTATACTCTTCATTTTAATTTGATTCTAAAACAGAAAGTCGGCACTCATGGTTTACTTTCCCGGGCCACACAAAATGATGCGACGGGCCATATTTGGCCCCCGGGCCGCCACTTTGACACCTGTGTTACCTAAAGTAAAGTAAATCATAAAATAATTTGCAATAATCTGACCTTTTTTTTATTGCATTTTACTAAAGGATGTGTAAAAAATATTACTAGGTGCAGTTAAGTATAATATCATAGATTTATATATCATGTAGAAATGATTGTCGGAATATAACTTATCTTGATGTGTTTTATTTTTTCTTAACCAGAATTCAACTCATTCATCATCTGTGAGTTATTTGTACTGAAAGGGGTGCTGTTCTTGCATCATCCTCCATATTAATCTTAACAGTGGGACTATTTTTTTGCTCAAAGCAAGGCAATATTTCAATTGCAATACCATTCGGGGTTACACATCATAGTTGTTTACTTGGCTTTAAGACTACGGGGTGTTCTTGCGCATCTTTTGGAAAAATTTCTCTCAGGTTAAAAGGGCCCCCTGGACACCCGACATTTGAGAATCTCTGACCTAAACGATTTGTTGACCAGCACAATAAATCTGTTGTGTGCTTTTTGGCATGCAGAGGGAAAGGATTACAAGTTGTCACACAAAGGAATGCAAATCGCAAGCCAAACTCTCCAAGAGGCCCGCGGAGTAGCCGCCAGCCGCCAGCCGCTTTAAGAGTTATTTGGGCCCATGTGTACCTCCTTCCCCACTATTTTTTGCCTTTCTCTATTAGTTCTAATAACCGTGAAGGGCTTGTGAGTAGCCACTGTATTCATCTCCAATCAATGGCCTTGCTGCAGCACAGCTTATGTAGACCTCCACATTTGCATTCTATTAAGTGAGATGACCAACAGGACAATGGGTGAGAAGTCGCTCTCAGGCTGGTCCGATTCAAATCTTGAATTTCAAATGAGACTCCATTACCATATTTTTTGGACTTTAGGGTGCACTTCAAATCCTTTATTTTGCCCAAAAAGTGGCAGTGCGCCTTGTGTAGAAATTCTGACCTCACTGCACTACACCGTTCCAGGAAAATACTTAAGACAGCCATTTGTCATTCATTTAATCCATAAATAAATTAAACACATATAGAATTTGAAAATTTATAGAACACAAATGCTGTATTTTGATGAACTAATCTGTCCTGTACTTTGGTGCGCTTTGAAGTGGAAAATAAACCTATTTATTAATGATGAGTTTGGTAATCCAGTGAATATCATAATTTGGAAAATATTATAATATAAAATAATATAAAAATATATATTTTTTACACTATTGAAGGTCTTTACTTAAATACTCTGTGGTATTTCACATATAGATGAAATATAGTAGGTGTTTTGTATGGCTTCAATTAAAAATGCAACAAATGATTTTTTACTGGATCATTTCATTGCAATGTTGAAAATTGGTTTGATATGAGTGACAAGTTCGGTCAAACCATTAAAAAATAAATTAACGTTGCATTGCAATGTTCAAGCTGTGTTTTTTTAGTACATCTATATCACCATAACCTACAATTAACAAAATTAAACATTGCTAAATTATTACCTCTAAAAAAAATGCCGATTTTAAGACAAAATATCGGTTCGTTGACTGTACAGACATAAAACTTGGGCTGTGGTTTCAGCATGTGTTCTGTAAACTATCGGAGCCAGTCTTTATTCATACCTCCTCCTAGTGACCGTAAAGGGAAATGCAAGAAAACTGACTCCCCATATACAGCCTTCTTGTCAACTAGATCAGCAGCAGCGGGTCGACCCTGTGTCTAAATGAATAGTAGCGGAATTGTCGGCGGCGTCGGGACCGCCAGCCAACTTTCTGTTCACGCAGCAGCAGCCCGGGGCCAGGCGGACAAAACCGCAGGACACGGATCAGCACTGTGATAGCGGAATTATTCCACTCAACTCTCAGCAGTAGTCAATCTGCCCCACCAGCACTTGAGCTGAGAGGAAGTGCAGATTGGCTGTGTAAGCTCAGGTTGCTGCTGCACTGTGTCAGGCAATCAAAAAAAAAAATTGAACAAAGTTGCTTTAACCATACTCAAAAAACTAACAAAAAAGGCCAGAGGACTGTTGGGAGATTGTCAATTTAAAAATACAATAACGTATAAAGGAAACGCGTTTTGGCAAATTTCGTACGTTGAATTTCGTATTTGTATGTTGGAACGGTCATTTGCATTTTGAAAATGTTGTATGTCAAAGCATTCATGATTAGAGTTACCACTCAAGATAATGTATACAGGAAAGGTGTTTGGGCAGATTTCGTAAGTTGGATCTCGTATTTGTATGTTGGATCGGTCATTTGCATTTTGATAATGTTGGATGTCGACGCATTCCTGATTAGAATTACCATTCTAGTTCTTGAACTGTATTTATAACTCCAAATTGGTTTGTCACTTGATTCCTAATTGATTGCTGGGGTCATTTTCATGCCTGTTTCTCTTAAGTCCAGACTAGACATGCGACTAAATTTGCCTTATATCTCTCTCTCCTGCTACTTAACACTGCACTGAAGAGATAGTTTAATTAAAAAACAACATTATCTTAAGGCCGCTAGCAATGGGGAATGCTGCCTGCGTGTATTGAGATGGTCTCTCTTCTTTATGAATACCATCTTAAATGGCTCAGTCTCTCTCAATGACTCTTTTTTTTACAAGCGTGTTTGTCAAACACCTTGTCTCATAAGAGTCACAGTGTTGCTTTACAGCCCATGGCTTTCAAGGATGAACCATAGCATTTGCCCCCTGTAACTTTTAAAGCAGGCCCCCATTTGTGCAAAGTGTTGTGTAACATTAAAGGCCATTATTTTCAAATGCACACTTAAGTGTGTTTTGTTGTGCACCATAAAGCAGCTACTAAAATGCAGTTAACACCAGATTTTACTTCTGCAGTTCACATTTTTTACTGAAGCTCATTCGTTCCTTCATTAATAGCGGATGAACCTCATGAGTTTTACTTTTTGGGTCTTAATTTTCGAGGAAATGGCTATTTAGCATATACAATACACATCTTTTTTGTTGGTCAATTCAAGGTTTTTTGAAATGTTCCCTCCAAATCAAGACGATTGTAACCCCTGGTTCTCAAAAGCATGAATATCAATTTCTAAGGAAAGGGGTGAGTGCCCTCTCCACGCTCCTCCCTTCCTTCACCCGCCTCGCCCGCTGATTTACTGTACTCGTTACCCTGGTAACCTTCCAGGGGCAGAATGCAGATCAGGGGCTCTGGCCTCTTGTCTCACCTCCCTTCTTTACAATTCATGTTCATGACACTTTTGTTCAAGGAAGAAGTGTGAGTGGATGAAACTGTGAGCTTTGGAATTATTTCTTTGCTCTATTCATTTAAAAAATAACTAAATAAAATGTGACCTAGTATGAAGGCAAACTAAAAATTACACAAAGGAATAAACTAGCTCAGATTTAAACTCTATTTATTTTGTTATAAGTTAAAATAGAAAACAAAACATACATTTCTTTGCTAATTAAAGACAGGCACAGTATTATTGTCATTATAGGATTATTGTGTATGACTGAAAAAACACAATTGTGCAAATAAAATGACTTTCTATAATACTGACATAGTTAAGGTAAGTCAAAAAGTCACACAGTCCTTTTAAAAAAATCTGTTTATTTACTGACATTTTTGTATTGTTGAGTCATGTTTTAATAGAATGCAGTGGTATTTTTATTTATTACAAGAGTCGCAATGTTTGGGTCGTGAAACGGGAATATTGTTGCAGAATAAGATCAACTTTTGGCCTGTTTTTAATAGTTTGCCATCAAAGGGCAATTACTTTTTGGACAATAATATTCTGGCATTACAATAACATACAATATATGTAGAAATCATTGGTTTACAAATCTTTTACCAACTATTCCATTGACTAAACTAAAAGAAGCAGACTTTTTTCTGACTTTTAAGAGTTATCTTGTTTTTTTTCCCTGGGGAATAATTTTCATTGCTATATTGTGTTTACCTGACAATAAACCTTGATTCATCTTGGTTGAGAGGCGACAGTATGTCTTTCCAAAGCCCGCTTTGCCGACGTGGCAGGGTTTTGCGAGAGGTCAGTGTTATCTAAACAGACCTATTGGGCTATTTGCTATAGCACCCTCCATCAAGGAAGCTCTGAAGAATCAGCCCATCACTTCAATCAGCCTCAGCCGCATACGATGAATCCGTAATAGCCAAATCAGATAGATTTGTGGAGGACGAGCTAGGGCCATGCCACACAAGTTTAGCTGCAGTCAGAGTAGCCTTTCATGCATTTGTGACCAATTGTCATCCACAAGCAACAGCTTTGGATATCGTTGGAGTTTATTGCTTTTTACTTTGGATGTTTATAAATGTTATTTTTTAAATATGACTGGATAAAGCTTGGAAAGATTAATACATGCTGAACAGGGAAAAGTATTTAAATGTATTTGCTGTAAAGTTCTTTTTTAAGTTCATGGTTGCAAGCCCTTATGATAGAAGTTGTTGAAGAAGGTGTTATACAGAAACACTGTGAAAATAATTTATATATATATATATATATATATATATATATATATATATATATATATATATATATATATATATATATATATATGTATATGTATATGTATATGTATATGTATATGTATATGTATATGTATATGTATATGTATATGTATATGTATATGTATATGTATATGTATATGTATATGTATATGTATATGTATATGTATATGTATATGTATATGTATATGTATATGTATATGTATATGTATATGTATATGTATATGTATATGTATATATATATATATATATATATATATATATATATATATATATATATATATATATATATATATATATATATATATATATATATATATATATATATATATATATATATATATATATATATATGTATATATATATATGTATATATACATATGTATATATACATATGTATATATACATATGTATATATATATATTTGTATGTATATTTCTATTTTTTCCTTTTTCTCTTCTTTAAGTCTATAAAGCAATGGTGATGGTTGATTGCTTTGTTTTTTTAAAAGTGTTCTCTAATTTCAGGTACCAAGTGGGTTTGGAAAGGATCCCCAGCAATAACCAGGAGTTCATTGCCGACATCTTATCTCTGTGCAGAGGGTAAGTACATTGATATGTTGAGACATACAAACTCTTGATCCATATCTTGATGGGCTGCTGGATAATGACTTAAAAGGAAGATAAGCGTTCTAGCTGTGATATGAGCATGGTCTTGGCTATCTATACCTGTGTGTGCGCCGGCAGCCGTATTTCACAGTTTTAAGGTTGAATGCTGGCCCGGTTGGAGCCACCCTTTTTGACTCCCTCTGCGCACAGCTTTCTGCCCTTTGACCACATTAACCGCCACCATCCCTCGGTTGTCTCTTATCACTGGAATCAAACATTAAAAGAGGGAGGGAGCCAGAGTTTGGTTGTAAACGTCTGAGAATTATGGCTAAAGAAGGGATGGAAAAAAAATGTTGTTTTTAAAAAAAAGACATTTAGGCTACCATTCAAATCAAAAGATATCTAACAAAAAATATGTATTTCAAATACCTGGTCAGTGTTCATTTAACCTTTTCCTAATGGAGGGCTACCATGACACCCATGACAAAAAAAAACTGTGAAAAGAATGTTTGACTTTAAAATATAAGCTATTATCTTCTAAGCCTTTGCTTCCATGCTATTGGGGAGGAGCTCAGTTGTAAGTAAACATGTGTTTTTACGAGGACTATCCCGCAATTAGTCGTTACCTTGACTGTCGCGGTTTTAAGAGCAGTTTGGCCTTGGAGTTACCTGGATACACCTGAGGGAAAACGATAAGAGGAGTTGGGAGGGTTCACCACCACAGGATAGGGACGAGACGCAGGTCTTGTGTCTGTCTACGCGTTGGCGCCCGTACGTTTTTTGTTTAAAAAAATAAACGATCTTGTTTTATCCGACTCTAATTTGGATCGTCTATGTCGTTAATGGTAGGTAACGAAAACGTCATCGACTGCTAATAATGTCATGCATCAAGCATGATATGCGCATTCTGCTTCCACATAGCGTGTCAGCAAGCAATGTACAGAAAGTCAAGCTGTCAGTGTCATACAACGACATCTACAGAATCTTGAATTTAGTGCATACAAAAGGCGGAGCGACTGATCTGGCATTAGTATGTCCAATTTGGGGAACATTTTAGACTTTTAGCACGCCCTATGTTGTGTGGAAATAACCGTTGAAAATAGACGCGGGTAAATTGGCAAGTTGTGTTGTAGTAAGTGTCACACCTCGTGACTGGTTAAAGATGTCGCTAATCTTGCTCAATATGTGTCCTATCCGCTACATCTCAACCAAGAGCTTTCCTCCTAGTGATGGCTAGGAAAATATTTGACGTCCCACCCACACATCTCCCCAGCTAGGCCGTTTAACATTCTCACCCCGTGCTCTGACCTTAAAGAGTGCACACGCATGCATACATCGTTCATGAGTGTTGCGTGTGTACGTGTGTATGTGTGTGTGTGAATGGCATTGGATGTTTGTTCAGATAGCTTTTAGCCTCAGTTAGTTGGACACACACTGTCCAATTAGTTGGACATATCAGGGCCCATTTGACCTCCACCTTCTCCCTGACCTCCAGCGACCCATCTCATGGGAGGATTCAGCAAGGTGAAAGTATGTTTGTGCCTTTTGTGTGAATGGGTCGGGTGGGGGTGTTTTGCCGTCTGGCCAAGGGCAAACATTGATGGTCAAACACGTTGTCCTCCTTTTTTTTCCTCTCTCCCCCTTGACATTAAGTGCCTGGTGTGAGTTTGGCTAATTGCGTTTATTTACGTCTTAAGTAGAAAAAAATGTAAATCCAAAGCAGATTTGGTATTTTTATTTAGATGAATCATCATTTACTTGGCAGCGCAATGACTTTTGGGGTAAAGTCATGATTTTAGATTGAGCTCAAACTATTTTACTTCACCCCTTTTTTGTTCTTGTTTTGCCTTTTTGTTGTGGTCTTGTGTCTCTAATTTGCTGTATCCTTTGTAACAAAATATGAATTCATTCTTTTAAGTAGCATTTAGGAACAGAAGGTTCACATGACATTTTTTTTTCTGCTCCTAAGTGGCACATTTGGGGTTCAGCTTGCCGCAATTATTCTGTCCAATAAAACAAAAAAAAAGTAACACTGTAATCAGTGCCAAAGCAGAATGATGAATATTTTTTGACCATGCTGAGAAACAAAAAACTGAAGGAAGCAGATGGTAGTGAACTCATCAATACTTGGAATATGTTTTTCATACTCACTCAGCCCTGAGTTTAGAAGGATTGGCGGCTGAGACGTGTGCCACCAACAAAGGACGCCAAATTTAATGAATAGGACCGGCAAGTCTATTGATATGTTTAAGATCAAAGATCCCTGGACGCGCAGCTGTGACAGGTTGTTCTTGTGAGGCCCGAACAGAAGACAATAGGCAGGAGAGAGGCGTGGCTGCATATGAGCCAAAATAACCCAGTTTTAAAATGATTGCTTCACATGGGCTGGTCACATTAAAATTAGGCAGATATGTGAAAATTGTCAAATATCGAGGTCGATAATCGACCGATCTATAGTCAAGACCTGTATGATTTCAGCCTTGGATTCCTTATTTTTAAGTAACAGAACACTAATGTGCAATGTTCCCTCTAAGCTGTCCGAATGCGTCTTCTCTGCGCAGCAGCAATCATATGGTGCGTAGTAAATAAAATCCAAACTTTTTTTTAACTCCATTCCCCATGATGGCGCCGTTTACGTGCCAGCCAGTGGCAGTAGCTCTGTCCACTCTTATGTTTTTCGTGTTTTACAGCATGTTTTACATAAAAAATTAGAGGGAACATTGACATGCACCTGCTTATGGCAGGTTTGATACTGGTGTGCCCATAGATGTCGCTCACACTGGTACTCAGTGTTCTCAGGTAGGTTGCCTTTCTGCCCAGACCAACAAAAAATTAAAGAGAACATTGCTAATGGGTGCCTTTTTTTCCAAACACAATTTTTCTGCAACTACGTTTTCTACTTCAGCAATAACCTGATTTAGAAAAGTAATCATTTCCAAAAATATTTCACTTCTTGATCCAAATACAAGACGTCTAAATGACGTCATCTTAAAGGTACTTTATTTTAGAGCCCAACATTCAGTCGTCTCTTTTTTTCAACTCCCACTCAGAGCCGGTCTTCTATTCAATAGGAACAATAGGCTTTCTAATCAGTGCACTTTTGCCCCTCCCTGACCACGTGTTAATCAACCAATGGCCTACTGCTTTGTATCAGATGAACAACATAAAATGTGTTTATAAAAAAGGTGTAATAATCAAAGTGGGTAAGTCATATTTGTTTTTACTTTTTTTTTCTTTTTTAATACCTTTTGTCCATTTGTGTGCGGGAGGGCTTTCATGTGGCCGCAATTACCATATTTCATTAGCGCTTGGAGTGTCACCACCGTGGCATCAAAGCGGCGTGCTCGTCGCCTGTTCGCCAACCGCTGCCCGGGAAGTACACAACTGTTTTTTTCCCCCCACCCCAGAATGAATTCGCCTGCGCCTGTGTTTGAGTGCACTCTCTCCCTCAAGCTGCTGTCGATATCAAAGAGAGCCCATTCCACATGTGAAGTGCCCCTTGTGCGGAATAATAAAGCAGTATATCATGGCAAAAAGCTGTGAAACAGCACCCGCCTTAATGCACATGCTAGCATCCGTCCGTGTGCGTGGCAACACATGTCCTCCAACAACCTATCTATCTCCTTTGTAGCTTCTCGGCCCATCTCGGCAAAAGCAAGATTATTTTTGTTTGTACTGGCGCACATCACAAAAGCTAACAGATAAAGTAATGTGTGCGTCATCAAGGATTCTATTTTTATCTGTAAAACATTTTAATGCATGGGTACCTGTCAATCTCGGGCAATTTCTTCCTTTATTAATGATTGCAATTCCCTTTATTAAGTGATATAAAATAAACAGTACAAATTTGACAGGCATATATTTTATCACATAGGGCACACTAAAAAGTTTAAAAATTTTATGTGGATAGGGTGCCTAATAAGTTTGGACTAAATTATAGATTCTATAGATGTCGCTGTATGACGCTGACAGCTTGACATTGCTTGCTGACACGCTATATTTATAGAGTGAAAAGGCGGATGGCTGAAATAGGCAGTTAACAATTATGTTTTTGTTTGCTAAGAGTGACCGAAACGATCTGGATTAGAGCGCAAATGGGTAAAGAAAAGATAGGTTTTTACAAAAGATGGACATCCCATACAAAAGTGAAAAGTATTTGAAATTGATTAAAAAATGTATAAAACACAGGAAAAACGTATAAATTGACAGGTATGAGCTCATC
Source organism: Stigmatopora nigra (assembly GCF_051989575.1). NCBI lineage: Eukaryota > Metazoa > Chordata > Actinopteri > Syngnathiformes > Syngnathidae > Stigmatopora > Stigmatopora nigra. The sequence continues at coordinate 5,990,496 of NC_135512.1, forward strand.
AATTCTTGGTATGAAAATGTAGTTTGTTGTAGATATCTGTTGTTTCTGGGCGTTATATGAAGTAGCCTGTGGTATTTTTTTTATTTTTATTTGGCTCATTATCTGAAGTTAAGGTGCCCTTGTTCAATGTGAAAAATTGCCAAGGGCACCAATTTCCAATAGAATCTGGACAATGGAGTATAATAATTTCTCATCTTGGACAAACACACATGAGTTTTAAGTTGGAACGTCCAAGCGCTCTCCAAACAGCCAACTTTGTGTTTGCTATCAGCAGGATTATCTAAAGAGAGAAGAGCATCTTTATCATCTACATTGTGTTGCCTCAAAGCTTTTACGGCCACCTTTAACTCAGCTCTGAGAGGATAACTAAAAGCTCTTTTGCCGAAACGTGAAATTATACGCGGAACTTGCCGCCTTTGCTGAATTTGTAAGAGCTAGACGTGGTAAACAACAACACGATGAAAACATTGTGCGGATTGTTGAAGGTCGTCTCTTGTTTGGCTCGCTTTTGTTATCCTAGAAATCATTGGAGAGCGCCACGTTTGAAAGACTAACTAAGAATAATGGCGGCGTTCGGATCGATGGAGGTTCACCTTGACTCGTGACTTATTTTGGGAAGGCACCGATTAACCTTGCCGAAAAAACCTTTTGTGCTTTCCACTATTGTGCAGCTTTTACTGTAAAAATAGTATTGTGTTGATATTGAGTTTATTTCAGCAGTATGGAAAAAGTGTGTACACCCCTGATAATTTCCAAGATTTCCCTTACAAGCATATTTGTTATAGGTGTCAGTAGTTTCAATGAAATACTCCAAATAGGAGAATAAACTTAATATTTGAGGTGATAAGGGATGAGAGGAAGTATAGAAAGGCATTTGTGCAATAGGTATTTAAATGCCCAGACCAACGAAAAATTTGAGGGAACATTGCCTGAGGCATACATTTGGCTTAAAAACACACTAATATTTCGTTTTTCACCCCTTAAATGATTTATTTTCCTTACTAATTAGTATATTGAAGCAAAAGTATTGATCCATATTACCAAGTATTTACAGCCAGACACTAACTAAAACACTGAGCCCTCCCAGTTGGACTTGCATGGCCATCAACGGTAGCAAAAGAAGTTTACCGTCATGTAATTTGGCTGACCAAGACCTTGACGCATAATCCCTTAGCCCTGCAAAGATTGAATCCGTTGAGCAGAGGAGATTTTTAACAACTTCCTCGTCCTCTTCTAGTCGAAATCAATGGCTCTGGGCTCCTTCCGTTTAAGCCTTCACCTTGGACCTAAGAATGCATCCCCCCACCCCCTCCACCCCCTCCACCAGCCCACCCACCTCCCCCCAAAACACCTTCAAGAGGAGGAGGTGTGAAGAGAAACCAAGGGCCTGCCACATTATATGCTTTAACATGACTGGCAAATCCAGCACGGTTAAACAAACTTAACCTTCATTTGTGAAGCGCCGCAAATCAAAGGGCGAAAAACGACTTGTGCAAGTAATTACCACCGGGAGGGAGGAAGGAAAAGACCGGGGTTCGGGGGAGGTAGCCCTAACAAGTTGAATGGAAGGAAATGAGAAGCATTTAAGGTGAGGGGCATTTTTAATGAGTTTGCCCAGAAATTGATTTTTTCACTGTAATCTTTTATTTATATGCGGTAGGCGATGTGTCCCCAGCAGAGTGAGGGTCAAAGCTCGAGAGCAGCCTGTCAAGGCCTCCAGTCGCTCAAACAACAGCTCCAAAGCCCAGGGAAAATGGTATTGTAGCAAAGGCAAATATTGTCCTGTCTCGGCTTAAGGGGCGCAAAAGCTGCTTGTTTGGGAGGGAAGAAAAAAAAAAGACCTTTTCAGCTTCCTGTGTTGTTTAAGTTGCTGATTAATTTAATCTTTCAATCAAATGTAAACGGATCTAATGGGGTCGGTCATCTTATGGAAATATTAAGACTTTTTTCCCTAGTTTGTTTTAAAATTCCATTAAAATATCAAGGCCGCCGGAATTGTTTAAACATAATGGAGACAGAATCCAATGCGTTATTATTATAAAAGTGACCTATTTGTTTCAGTTTAAAGAGTTTAGCACATGTATTGATGGCCAATTTCTTTTTAGTGGAATTTTATGGGTTAGGGTTAGGTTTTTTTTTTGAAATGTGGATATATATAATGAAATTGACACCCCAAAAATCATATAAAAATGCCTTTTGTTCTGCAGTGTTAGCATTACATTAACTTTGTTTATTCAAAATATTAAGAATACTATTGGGGAATATTAGGAGTGTAAATAACCAATTATATGATACATTATATGTTCTTTGGACAACAATTGTATTTGTTGAAATTCTAAAATTTCAATCAGTATAATGCACATATTTAAAACTATTACATTTCAGTGAAGGTAATTGAATATAAAATGCTACTCTTTTGTTGTTGAAACATTTTAGCAATGTAAGGAAAACCTTTTTTTTTAACAAAATTGGATTGATTGATGGTTTCTATTCGAATTGATTTTACTTTGTGCCTAACCCATTTTGATCCCGGTGGGAATATAATTTTAACACTATAGTTTTCATGAATGCTTTAAATTCATTTTAAGGGCACAAAATAATATAAATATAAAAATAGCATAATGGCATGAACTACAATTCCTACAAATATTGCAATATTACAAGATAGTCTGTTTGGTATTGGCAGATTTCAAAGTACCTAAATTATCTACTCTACTTTATTGTACCCTTACACAAAAAATATCACACTAAACTACTCACATTAAGACACAAAATATGTCCTAGTACTATTATAGAATTCACATATGACGGATGGATTCAAATGTAGAGCTACAACTACCGTAAAAAATGATTTGTTTGCATGTACAACGGTTTTTGATAATGTTTGATTTCAAATTTTAATATTAGCGTTACGCTTAATGAACAACCCTTCTACAAAATTTTCTTACCCATTACCATGACCAGCAAGTAGCAAAAATCTAAATTGATATTAAATGTTTTATCTCATTGGGTCTCTGGCAGGTGGGCGTGGTCTAAATATTCTTAAAATGAATTATTTGCTCGTTTGTTCATAACCTGAAATTGTCGGCTGGGCCTCATAATTGCAATATGGCCAGTCTCTCTATAGTTTAAGTTATTATATGACACTAGCGTCCCCTTGCTGTCGAAAATACAAACTACAGCTCTTCCAAAAGTCAATTCTTAGAAGAAAAAAAAGACTTTCATTGTAGAAATGCCTTTTGAAAAACACATTTTTAGCTGTATATATTTATGACAAAAATAAATGGTTTGTTTGTAATCCCTAAAAATGTACTCACTTGAATTTTATTCTTATTGCACCCAACAGATGTCAGTCTCATCCTCTGCAAAACCTCAATACTAATTTACACTGATAACTTCAAGTTTCGCTTGATACTGACATAAAAATCTCTCTTTTAGAAGTGAATCATTATTATGTACCTGTGCCTCTTCTGCATAAAAGCTTTAAAACGAATTAGTCAATATATTTCCTGCAATTAGATATATATCAGCAGGCCTTACCGCACCATCTGACCATTGTCAAGGATTACTTAATATGTTTCCATTTTTTTATTGTATTTATTATTTACCCGTGCCTCTTCTGCATAAAATGTCTAAGACTCAGTCTGAAAATGCTGCATGACTTGAGCACCATCCGGTGGGTGGGTGTGTAAAAATGGAAAGTCTGCAGTCCAGATAGAAATGGAAACTTTTCAGATACTATTTCCTTATTAATGAGGTTACAACAGAATAACAAAAGTCATATTATGGACAAAATATGACCTGTATTTATTCAACAACCATGTCCAGTTTACTATATGTGTTTTTACAACTGGACAGCTATACAAAAATACTATACAGACACATCAAATGACATAAAGGATTAAAGAAATAGGAAATACTCTTTCATGTCTTAAGGGTGAATGTTTTTCTAATTGTGTTTCATAGTGTTACATAATACACTTCTATGTATAGATACAGTATGTGTGCCAAATATCTACGGTCGCTGTCCAAGGTACTAAGAAACATTTTCATCTTATTGAATGGTCAAAACCCACTGTAGCATGAATTGAAAAAAAATAAAACTCTGGTAACAAGATTAGCTTTCAAAGACTCTTTACTTCCAATGTATTATGAAAAGCAAGAAAATATACTCTTTTTTTCAGAAATAATAAATATACAATATTTATTTATGGACAAAATGCACAATTTACATAAAAGTCTGAGCACCATTACTACATCACTGTTGAACTGTTTTATTTTGAAAAGCCCTTGATAGGGTCTATTTTCGTTATCAATGTTAATCAGAATTAATAATTTTTCTAAGGACAATCTCAAAAAGTATGTTGGGTCCAAAATGGAATTATTAAAAGGTTTAAAAAATGTTTACTTTAATATGTTAGGAATTATAGTTTTGGGGCATGGCCATTTGTTAATTCTATGAAATTGTATTAGTTGAATATGTAATGAGTTTTTACACAGTCAGAAAGATATATTGTTGATTAGATAATATATATTTCATCTTGTAATTTAAAACCTTAAATTTGATTCATGGAAAAACTATACCATTGTTCTCCTAAAATCTTTTAAGATTACAGATATAATAATTCTGTGACCATCCTACTATTTGAAAACACTCCTATCTCAAATTATGTTTAATCATCAGATGTTCAAATGTGTTCATGTGGTAGTTTTTATTACCAAGTGTGTAATTTCCTCTGTTTTCTGTTTATTTGTAGGTTGGCAGTTGCATCTGAGAGTTGTAATAAACAGCTTGAAACTTCTTTTTAGGAAGAATTTTCACATCTGCCAAACCGCTGCTTGCTGAGAGGTGAGTTCATCACCTTTTAATGATTGAAGCGCAAATTGTTTCTCACGAGTCAAGGCAGAAGAATTGTTGGAACGTTGGCTAGGATTCCAAAAAAAAACTTCAAAAAAATGCCTTTTGTTTAGCTATTCAATTGCGGCTATCCAATTGTTTCATTGGCCCAAATAAGGTAGGATAGGGCAATCGTATATTGTATTTATTTCAATGGCGCTGTCCTCCCAAAGCCTATTCTAAATGATTAGATATAATGACTGGATTTTTATTTGTTATTGTATCAGTTTTTCGTTAATTTATAGCTCACAGACTCCACTTTGAGAACCACTAGTTTAATAGTCGCAACATGGGGCTGCGCTAGCTATATAGGCAAGTTCTCCATCGAGCGCCCATCTGTGGCGTAAAGGCCTTCGGACGCTTCTCGTCCAATCACAGTACGGGTCGTGGCTGACCCACATTTTAAGGCCTGGCAGCTTTTTGAAGGGTGTGGCCATGCCAGTATTTCTGCTTGTGGCAGTCAAGAGTTGAGCAGTGCGTACATCAGCAACCAGGTTAAAGCGCATGTTAATGAGAGAACACCACAGGTCGAAGAAGAAGGCTGTGCTGACGTGGGATTGGCGGGCGTGAAGTAGGTCTCGCTCTGGTGTTTGTCCGTGGCGGAATCTTCTGGGTAGGTGAGCGGTGGTTCCACTGTCACGTAATCGTTGATGATTCTCGGGTTAGGCGACGGAACAGTGCTGCGGAATAGGGAACAAAAAGGCTTTTTAAGATTGATTTTATTGTGCCATGCTGATGAATGCCACAAGGTGGCGCCAGAGATGTGGTTAGTCCGAAAGTACTGTATTTTTTGCAACGAAAATTGTTCCATTTTCTAAAAAAAAACAAGCATTCATGCTTACACTATAATTTATACTGTTCAACCAGACTAGAAAGCACATTGTGGCGATGTGGGATTTCACTAGAGTAACCGGAGAAATTCTACGCAAGCCCGGGGAGAACATGCAAACTCCACACGGGATGGTCCGAACCTGGGATCGAACTCTCGATTTCAGAACTGTAAAGTCAATGCGCCCTTTAATATAAACATCAGATTGGAATTTGGAAATCAATTTCCATAACTGGTGATTTCATTTTACGAAAGAGAAATGCTAGTCGCACGACCCTCACCCATCTTCGAAGCGAACCCAGAGGTCACTGAAGAAACGTGGCCTTCCATGGCCGCGGTGAACTTTTCGTGGGCGCTTTTGCCGTCCGAATTCTTCCAACTGGCTCAGGCTGTCTGGCTGGAGTATGTGGGGCAGTTCGTCCTCGCTGGGATCCTCCAGTTCCATCTCGCTCAGAGTGGTGGGCCAACTGGCAAAGGGTGCCGCACTTGTGCTGATGCTTGGGTCATTGTCTGGATTACTACGAGAGTAGATAGACAGCATTCTAAGAACAATTTCAGTCCATGCAAAATTTATTCATAGCTTGATTATTATCACATTGATTTCTGTTCCAGCATGATTATTGGTTTAAATTCTAGAAATCACTTTTAACTGGAACACGTGATAGGGAGCACATCATTCTTGTTTTGGGCACTTGTGTACTAAAGTTCTTTTTCTGATTCAGTTTCAAGACATCATTTTTCTTGGTCTTGACTGTCAAAAAGTCTTGGTCTTGTTTTGGACTATCTCAAAGGTGTTGGATAGCGGGAAAGTGTTTTGCAATACTCTCAAAAAAAAAAAAAAAAACATAGCTTGCCGTGAATCAATGATTTAGAGTGTTAACATCTTATTTATTAGATTTAATAATTTCCTGAAGGGAAAATTCGGATATAGGTTTGTTTTTTAACCTTTTTGAGGTTCCTCCAAATCACAGGAAGTGAATTTGGCTTCACCTGGACCACCCAGAAGTAAATCATTTAGCACGTTCCTCTCTGTTCCAGCCATTACTCATATTTTCTCTCCTTTCTTTCTGTGGTTTGCACGTGAAGCTTCTAAAAAAAATGATGTTTCCTTCATCTCTATACTCAGAACCTCAAGTAAATACAAGTGCAAAAAAATGCTACCATGTCTCCTTGTGCTGCTTCTATTGTGTTGGAAAAGCCACTCGAGCTTACGTGATGCTCATGTTGGGATTTCCTGCAGCCCTTCTCTCTCATTCAGAAGGTTGTAACACATTGGGAAAGCTGTTTTTCTACTTTTATAGCTTCTAGAAAACCTCCAAGCAGCTTTTTTTGATGGCTTGGTCAGGGTGATGATAGCTCCAGGCCTGTGGTCTGGCTTTCGCGCAACTTACGAGCCAGCGCCGCTCTGCTGGTCCTGTCAGTCACAGCATCCCTCGCCTTTGGGGATAACAACACTTTGCGGCCATCCATGTGGTGTTATTATTATTATTATTATTTTTAAAATACGGTTTCCTCGTTATGCCACCTTCGTTTGTGCTTCTGTGAGCGTGACTGCACTGTTAATGCTTGTAATTTTTTAAATTTGTTTAAGTTCAAGGGGTGCATTGGTTTTACTACTTTTGGTTCAAATTGTAATTTAGCATTTGACATTAATTTAAAAAAAATCTTGGCAGACAGAAAATGGATATTTGATGGTTTTTAATTAAAAAAATGGATATTTTGTGGATAATGACAAGAGGATAGAAAAGATTTAATTGTTTTTCCTCTCAATGTATGTCACAGTTCAGATTTATACCCAAACATACTACATTGTTAATAGTATCATATTTTCTGAACTGAAGTTGAAGTTTTTCCATTATTTGACTCGGCCTATTATTTGTTATTCTTTCTCTCAGACTACCGACGTTTTGTTTTTCTTTAGGCTAAAAAAACTGCACTATTTACAAATATTTTACTGTTGTTATGTTAATGTATATATTTTTAGTTTGTGATTTTAAAAAAATGCCCTTCAAAAATGTTTTTTTTCCTTCTTCCTTGTGTATTCTTTGGCAGATGCGATTTATACTCTGAACTCTTATGAAAAGGCATTTCATGTTTTTAGAATGCCTGAAAACTGAATTCTGAACTTATTTTGTCCCTAAATTCCATGATTTAGCTTTTCAACCATAATAACTGTAAACCATTGGGCCACTTCTGCGTTAAAAAAACACACACCTCACAAAATTGCTTCTTACCGCAACGACGCTGTCTTCACATATAAACATTTGTGTTTGGATCAGCGTTTCCGTAGCTACTGAGCGTACAAAATCAAGTAGGAGTCAACTGATGAAATACCAAAGCATCTCCAAGCTTTGTTTGTTTTTAAAATCTGTATTTGGATAGAGTTTTTTACCCTCCACTTTTATACATTTACTACTCAGTTGAAAGACACCAGGCAGAGTCTGTCTTTTCTCAAATCTCAATTACCATCGCATTACAGAAAGAAATATGTCCTTTTTTTTCTTCTTTCTGCAACAGAATGCATACTTACACTGTCCCAAGCTGCTGGTCATCAGGTGTCACATGATCGATCACATAGCCGTCTTGTCGGAGGATTTCCAGCACGCTGTGATTTCCCAGGAAGTGACCTGAAAGTTGGCCAAGCATAGTCAGGTAGGATTAGGCACTTTATTTGATAGATTTGCATTGTGATAGTTGTTACTAAAGAGTTGAAGGGTCGCAGTGAAAATAGAAAGATCTGTACATTTTAGGGATTTTTTGCATTTTGGTCTAAAAAATATTTTTTTTCTTGACAATAACTTTAAAAGAAAAACTTTTCTAGTTTAGAATATACCTCCATTTAATTGAAAATACATTTAGATTAGTCCTGTTTTATTAATATTTTGATTAGGTTTGATATGCGCTTTTTTTTATTTGCGGTCCATTTGGTTAAAAAAAAGTTAACAATTTTTTTGCAAAATATAAATATCATTTTCTGACTTTAGTTATTATTAGGTATTTTGCAATACTACCTCCAAGTTGTAAAAGTATTTATTCATTCCGAAGTTTCACATAGAATTACAATTACAATAACAAAAAGATCGAGTGATAAGTGATATCTATCTGCAATATTTCCCATTCAAACTACCAACCACAAAAAAATCTATAATAATTTAGCTCAAATACTCCAACTTGAACATCTGATTTTTGTCTGGATCCACAAGAGGGCAATACATTTTCCTCATTCCCATATCGAATTACAGTAGCACTACCTACACATTTCCTCTCAAATGCACAGCCAGACAAATAACTCCTCTCCACCTTCCAAATACCACTTGCTCGTACAATTAACTCTCCCACTCGGCATCACAACAGCGAAATAAATCCGGTTTAGGTGAACCACCCTCAAACTTTCATGTCAATCACAATTAAAAGCCTCTTACTCTTGTCCTGCATCTCATACAGGTGTAATATTCAGCTCTAAATGTAGCTATTTCCACTTATTTCTCATAAAGTAACCAAAAAATCTCCCCAGAGGCGTGTTTTTAATCAGGCAGCAGAACACAATGATACTCTCAGAATGTTTCAATTCATCCGAATCGTGCGTCGAATGAAAAAAAACAGTCCCTGACCTAAAAAGTGAAAGCATCTGCAGTGGCTCCTCCTCCTCCTCCTTCCACACATTCATATTTTCCCTCTCGCGGCGCCGCCCGCCGATCTACGCGCAAGCCTCAGCCTCTGAAGTGTACATCAAATATTTCAATGAGGCCCATAGTCCATGCACCTTGCTGTGCATCTACGCTTAGCCTTTGACCACTTTTATAAATCACTCGGAGCTGTGTGGAGCCTTGCCAAACTTCCCTCTGGTGCTGCAGATTCAAAGGCAAAATTCCACATCTCAGTTCAGTTTGGAGTCTGGATGGCTTTTTTTTTCAGCCCCCACGCTCATTCCTCATCTCCATAATGACTTCATTTCCTATGAATGTAGGCAGCATCATGTCTGTCTGACTTGTTTCTTTTAAACTGATGCTAAGGGACAACGTGAGTGACGGCTGCTAACAGTCCGGTTCTGGTTTATGTTCTGGATACTTGAAAGGGTCCCTAAAATTGTTGCATGGTTTAGTGGAAAATAGACTTTTCACAGATTTAAATCCGAGAGACACGAGTTTCATTGTCATAAGGGGGAAACTAATCATTGTTATAATTGTAGATGAGTTATCCTTTAAAAGCTTTTGGGAAAACTGATTTTTTTTATTCTAATGAATTGAAGTCGTACTGAGTTTGTATCTCAATTTGTTGCTTGTGCTTTGTAATGTCAAACTCGAGTATTTTTGGGCCGCTTTTTAAATACTTTCTTTTTTTGAAAAGCGTTTTGAGAAAGAATATTAATAGAACAGACATCTAAATCAAGGGTGTTAGACTCGGGTTGGTCCGCGGGTCGCTTTAACGTCAACTTGATTTCACGTAGGCTGGATAATTTTAGATATAATATTTAGGTTTTTTTTTAATGAATGAATTAAATGAACTGGATTAAAATCCCTGAATATTCAGTTTTTTATAGATCTAAAACAATGTGTATCTGAGCTATTTTTTAATATATTTTTAGATTTTACAAAAAGATTTTTTAACTAAAATCATAAAAAAAATTATTAAAAAATGACATTTATTGATTTAAAAGGGGGAAAATCAGGAAATTTAATATACCTCTATACTCCCAAAATGTTCCTCCCAAAGTCCCCCCAAAACAACCACAAAACATTTAGTTTCCAACATTATTCCCTGTGAATACCCCTTATTTAACACCACAGCGTTGTCACGGTAACAAAAGCCATACTCTACTATCCCCCTATCACACCAGAGTTGTACATATTCATTACAGTTATCATTCCTTATCCTATTATTTCCACAATTGCAAAAAAATAATTGCCTAAGATCTCGCCTCTAAAAACACCGCCATGTTTTTGCAGGAGATTACAATCATCTCCCGGTAGAGGAAAGCTGATAACATTTAGAGCTGAAATAGGGGGAAACAAAACACATGCCCCTGTTGTTTGCTTTTTGTTTCCCTTTTTTTTTTAGCTGCAGTATTTCCCTGCTGGGAAAAGAAGTGTATGAGGAGCAGCTGTTTGACGAGTCCAAATCCAAACAACACAAACACCCACGCATGAATACACGTATCCCCTCTATGAGCTAATTAAAGTTGTAGTTTATTATTCATGTAAATTCCAAACAATTCTTATTTCTTCTCATTAAAACACAGGTGTCAAAGTGGTGGCCCGGGGGCCAAATCTGGCCCGCCGCATCATTTTGTGTGGCCCGGGAAAGTAAATCATGAGTGCCGACTTTCTTTTTTAGCATCAAATTAAAATGAAGATTATAGATGCATATTAACTTTCCTGATTTTCCCCCTTTTAAATCAATAATTGTCATTTTTTAATCAATTTTCTGTTTTTAGTTCAAAAATATTTTTGTAAAATCTAAAAATATTGAAAAAAAGCTAAAGTAAACATTGTTTTAGATCTATTAAAAAACGGAATATTCAGGGCTTTTAATCCATTTATAGAAAATATCTAAATATTCTATCCAAAATGGTCCATGACCCAACCCCAGTCTGACACCCTTGCACCAGACTAAATCTCTTTAAAGAGACACAACATTTTTATCATGTGCATCCGGTGGAAAGAATGTTGTTTTCAACTGAATTGAATTGGATTTTTCTGATAGGTAATAGGTGCGAAAAATGTAAATAAAGTGAGTATTTACAGGAAGGGGCGGCTTTTGTGTGCAGGCAGACATTTTTAGCAATGTTGGTATTATCTTGGCAAATCAAATGAGTATACGAGATGACATCTTGGTGACTTTAGTGTAGTTCACATTGTCTCATGCACTTGTGTTTGAGTCTATCAGTGTTTATGGGTGTAACTAATGTGACAAAATGGTTGCACTGATGTAATTTTTTTCCATTTTTCCATGATCAAGTCATATTCTCCTAAATACGCTCATATAAAAGTCGTCATACTGTCTCTTTAATACTTAGCAAAATTATATGCAAATTAGAAACTTATCTTAATCACCAAATACTATGTTTTCAAGTTATTCTCAGCACTGTAATCTAAGTACTATTTAATTTCTAAGTACTGTTTAATATCTAAGTACATCTGACTGGCGGCCAAAAGACCAGCGACCAAACGTCCGGTCACGATGTTAAACCGGTGTTGGGTTTTTACAAAAAAGGGGATGTTCAACTCCTGATCTTAATATTTGTGAAACCATTCATATTGTAGAAAGTGAGAAAATTAATAGCCACAAAATTGATGACAAGATGAAGCCACACATTATGCTTGTTGGTTTTGAACTGTGGCCAAGGGAGGAGAACACTTAATAGAAGCATTAGCCTGGAGAAAAGTGTTTTCAAATCATGACTTAAACCTGAAATAACATGGAATCCAGACTTCAACACCAAACCATTATCTTGTTTAGTAAAGTCCTCGAAGAACTTTGCCAGTAATCGGAGTCCTAAAAGCCTTGCAAAGTGTGACCGTAATTGAACATTTTTAATGTGATGTCCACAAGCTCGTTACATCATGGACCAATACTACCAACAAAAGCCTTTTTAAATGATCAAAGCGTACCAATTTTTAATGAAAAACGCTAAAAAGAGGGAAAAAAACATGAGAATAATGATTTATTGAGCCATAAAAATATTTTCTATTGTCAGAGGAAGAGGCAAACCTTGGACAAAATATGAACGCACTTACATAAACACACAACTGTAGAACTTAAAAGTATGAATTCTAATGGATCTAAGTTTCGTGGGGCCTATGTATATTAATCTCCTATAAATTCTTTAAAATTAATTTTGTGCATTCATTGGAAAACAACTTCGTCCAAAGATTATTGGTCAAATGTGCTTAAAGATCAGATTGGATAGCCCTACCTGCTCATTGGCATGCTCTTGACAGTCTCTAAATGTATTATGTATCATATGGGCAGATTTTTGGACGTAGACAAGGATTTATTTTGGCCATGGGAGTGTAGACTTTTTATTTCAACTGTCTCTTTAACCTGAGAACTGAGGCAGCGAGATTCCAAAGTGAAATGAACTCGTACTGTAGAAACAGACAAACAGATGTGAAAGTGGCTGAGAAAAGCAAACATGCTTGGACATAGCACTACCAAGACGACAGACTTTTTTTTAGCTAGTTCATATGAATTCACACTCATTGCTAATCAATTAAAAAATTGACAGCACAAAATCATGATAGAAACTCTCCAATTTCTCTTGATTGGTGCAAAACAAAAACATTTGTGAACAAAACCCAGTCATGTTTTTTTCAACTTAAACATTGCAATGGTGTCAAGCCCTTTTTTTGCCCTCACCATGGTCACCCCAAAAACCTTCATGGCAGCACTTTGGTGCCAGAATCAATTCTTGGGACGGGAAATGAAAGTGGCTCAAACAAACAAACCTACATGTGTATTTTGGAGAGTGCCAACTCGTCTTGGCAATACATGCAGATCACGTGACCAGCTCTTATGCTGTGGCTGCATCAGGAAATTCCATGGGATGTTTTCAATAAGGAGGCAGCCTGAGAGTTGGCAAAAGAAGAGCTTGCACACCACAAAGAACAAGACGCCGCTTGGCCCGACGCAACGGTTAAACACAACTTGGTGTTTCTTTTTTTGTGTTTTGAAACTGCATATGACAAAATTGGTAGTGCTTCTCCATAAGGTGTGTTGCCCGGCAAACAGTGGCACTGTTTGACTAAGCCACGGGTGTCAAAGTGGCGGCTCGGAGGCCAGATCTGGCTCGCCGCATCATTTTGTGCGGCCCGAGAAAGTAAATCATGAGTGCCGACTTTCTGTTTTAGGATCAAATTCAAATGAGTGACTGAATGAGAATATAGATGTATGTTAAATTTCCTGATTTTCCCCCTTTTAAATCAATCATTGTAAATTTTTAATCAATTTTTCTGTTTTTAGTTCCAAAATCATTTTGTAAAATCTAAAAATATAAACATATATACTGAATATTCAGGGTCTTTAATTCAGTTTTTTTAATCCATTTTTAAAAAAAGAATCTACATATTATACCTAATATGGACGTAAAATCAAGTTGACGTTAAAGCGGCCCGCGAACCAACCCGAGTCTGACACCCTGTTTGCTCTGACACCCTTGATCTATGACATTTTGCATTGTTCGTCAGCATCAAGGAAAGCAGACTTTTTCCCTCTAGTTTAATTGGATTTATATGCACATTTCAAGTGCATGTATTACATATTCCGTTTTGGACCCTGTGGTGATCACCTTTTACTTGAAAGGAGACCTTAAATCTCCTCTATTATAGTTGTTTGTTGGCGCTTTATTGTTGTTGACAACATGACTTGACAAGTCTTTTCAAGTATTATGAGACACCCACTTCCAAAACATGAGAATCTATAAAACTTACAGCAACACAAATCATGTCCAAAATCTTGGTGAGGAACTGAAATTGCGGACGGCCAAACTGAGTAACAACCGCCTCTGCTTATTTTTTCTTCCTAAAGAACAGTAAATCACAGCAGGGAAAACACAATGTCGTACCAACTACAACCTTTCAGTTAGTTAAAGAGTTTAGACCTAAACGTGCATGGAAGACGTACATTCTTTCTTTTTTGATACTAATCAAATGCAATTTAATACCTGAGTTGGACCGACATAATACAAATCATTTAGTTTTAGTTTTGATTTTCCCTGTCAGAAATGTAGAGTACAAAAATGGGAGTTTTTTTTTGTTGCTGTAAGCTTCCCATGGGTTTCAACTGCATTGCAAATTGTGCAGATAATTGACTGAGATTGAATCAAGTCCTCCCTGTGGCTCACATGTTTCTTATAACATTTTGGAAGTGGAGCGGAGATTACCATTAAATCTCAAAGTTCATGTCCGCCACTGACCTATTACATTTACATACACTGTCAAGTATATGTATTTTCCTTTTAACTCATTTACAGTTGGTGGACTTTTGAAATGTGTTGACAGAGCGGTGACCATGTAGAATTGATTTATTTTTCAAGGGTTTAAAGCAAGGGTGTCAAACTCGGGCCACAAAATCTCAGTCAGTGGAATCATTTTATTGTGTTTTATATTTCATTACATTTTAATAATTGCATTGCTCCATTTAAAAATGAATGGGCATCTTGAATTTATCCTTTAAAATGAAATCCCTTTTGACTAGTTTCGTCTTGTATACTTTTTTTTGGTGAAATTCAGTGCGATTGCCTTCTTTTTAATCAATTTGTTTTGCTCCTCAATGTTGGACAAGGGTTGGAGTGAGATGTATTTGACAGATATTTATTTCTACTCCATGGTCCAAAGTTATTTGGAATTCCATCATTCAGACAAGAAGTGAACCTGGAGAAAATTTAAATAGATTGCACACTTTTTTTTATACTGAATCAAACACTAGGAGACCTTGCCCGTTCCCACAATTTTTGAAATGAGGCTACCCAAAGTGACCATAAAGATTCAAAAAAACCTTAGTGCATCGCTGTTTTATATTCTTAAGCACGCTTGGTTAAGGCCTCAATACTTATGACATTTCTTTTTAATTCCTCTCCTAAATCCCAAAGTGCTGTTGCGGTCCATGCAGTAAAGTTAGTTAAGTACCAACAGACGCAATTTTACAGCTGTTTCTGCGCCATTCTGGCGGACGTGCACTTGAATTGTCATTTGGTACTTTTGTGGTATCAAGTGGATGATAAAACTTCATGGATAGTTAAAGACATAAACCGGGGGGGACTCGTACTGCACCGTAAAGGGATGAGCTAACGTCCTAAAGAGTCAAATGAAAGACACTATATGGAGAACGTCAATTTTTTTCTCTCCAAATAACAGTTCCTATTCCATCACTTACTAATCAGATTTTTGCAAAAATACGCCTTTCCAAGAACATTCTGAAAAGCCAAAAAACGACAAAGTCCTGTATCTTTTCCGCAATTGGAGACTTTTTAAAGGCCTGGCCGGCGGACATTTGGTCGCCCGGACGTTTGGTCGCCCGGACGTTTGGTCGCCCGGTCTTTTGGTCGCCGGACGTTTGGTCACTGGACGTTTGGGACATCTTCCATGTCTAAATTCATTCCAAATTTCAGAGGGAGTCTACTGAGTCAATAACTACATTTTGCTATCCACTAAATGTCAGTTTTTGATCCATTAAGGAGCAATTGAGTCATCTTACGAATAATACCGAGGAACAAAACTATTGAAAAAAGGAATTATGACCCCTGCAAATGAGCCCTGGATATACAGTATGATACTCCAGTGAAAATGTACAATTAGAACAAATTGTAAATAGTTTTTTTTGGTTCTACTCAATGCTCATAGGCTACAATTATTGAGTAAAAATTTAATGCCACAAGTCGTAGCATTAGTTTTTCCCCTGAGCCTGTAGTCGACAAAATGACGATTTTTACTCATGTTAAATCTGTCTGTGTCTTGCACATATGCACAATTTACCACACTTATAGAATGACTAAGGTCAACTCGTGTCACATTTGGCTTTCATTAAACAATTGAACATTACTGTGCTGCACTCGTCGCACGCCCAGACCCAAGTAATCATCATATTTCACATAATAGTTGCCTTCTTAACCCTACTAGGAAAACCAAAGTGCTCACTAGTTACATGTAGTTAGTTGTAGACACGATAAATATCTTTAAAGGAGTTTAAAAGCAGGTTAAGATGGATGTCAAATTCAGTTAACGCTAAAAATTTTGCCATTTTTTTGCATAAGAAACCACCACTTGTTAGTGGAAACACAAATGTTTATGTAAGACACATGCACATATATGCAACCCCCCTCCCTTCCAAGGACAAATACAATTAGGGAAACATTAGCAGCATTATCTAGGAATGCAAATCGATATAAACAGTGTGTGGTTTCTCGATTTTGTAGGCGGGAACAAGCAGTAATTTAGACTTCTGAGTGAACACGCAAAGGTGTATAAACACGCACTTTGGAGCTCTGGGAGTTATTGTGTATTATTATCATCAGTCTTTTTCTCCAGTTATGCTTTCAAACAGAGGGAATTATTCGCCATTATGTACACACATTGGCACGGAGAGATTCTATTGTAAACTAAATGTACTCTTGGTAAGATTGCTTTCATATGCATTTTTTTTAATATGGAATTTGTAGAGAGCCATCCAGCATCCTCACCTGCGCCAAAGGCAAAAAAGTAGGTCTGGTTGGGATTCCTCTGCATAAGGGCAGATACGCGGCGGGCCATGCGCTCATTCCGCTTGTAGATGAGTTCCTGCCGGAAATAGCTGTCGATTTGTAGAGCCGTGTTGCGCTCGTGAGCCGGTAGGGAGCTGTTGATGAAGTGGGGTAACTGAAGGAGGAAGGAAAAGAAGAGGGTCTTTTATTGGTAAAATTGATATTTTCGAAAACATGTACTCGTGACCGGACAGAGTTTACTTTTGAAACCAGCTCTCAAAATTATATTGATGAAAGAGAGTTTAATATCTCAGAGGGAGAGTTTAATATCTAAGAGAGAGAGAGTTTAATCTAAGAGAGAGAGAGTTTAATCTAAGAGAGAGAGAGTTTAATCTAAGAGAGAGAGAGTTTAATATCTAAGTACTGTTTCATATCTAAGTACTGTTGAAACCAGCTCTCAAAATTATACTCGTGAGAGACTTTTTGACCAGATAGGAGAAAATGGTAAGTGCAAATTTCTATAAATGAACTCATAGATATGGTATTGCACTTTTTTTTTATTAGCCTGGCTGAAACACATACAGATGTTCAAATCTATGGACTTTGCACACCCCCCGTTTCTTCCATCTTCCATATGGGGGAAGATCAAACCGTAGAAGGATGTGGAGTAAAAAAAAATGTCCGATTCCTTTCTTCTAAGCCCATTGGTGAAAAGTAATTGTGTTCAAAACATTTTGATGGGTTTCTTAAATGTGTTTTGTGAGTCCGAACTGACTTGCGAGACAAATTACAGCTCCTCCCGTCTCAAAAACAGATTGAATTCTTGGATATCTAGAGGTTACCGACTGGTAATGGGGTGCAAGGTGATTTTAGCAACACTTGTTTCCGACACAAAGGGAAGTGGCTAGTGAGTCTTGGTGTGAAACTTCAAAGGGTGGTCACGGTCTACACCGGTAACGACATGACATTTTATTATGATATTTAAGCGCAGTGAATCACCAAGGCGTGTACAGCATTGAGTTGGCCCTATCTTTCAGGAAGACAAATGAAATGCTATAGAATTTCTGCTGAAAGATGAACAACATTTGGTGAGAGTGCAGATGTGTTTCATGTGTTGGAGTTTGACACGTTAAGAGATTTATTGAACCACATGTGAGTAAGTCACGCTCGCTCGCATTCATCTTTTTACTTCGTGTTGAAAGAAAATATATAGGAGAGGCAAAAACCATTGTCCACACAAATATTCTTTGTTTTGGCACAATACTTACAAATACTACGGAAAGGCATGTACACTGGTTTAAATTTTTTGCTTTTTTGAGCTTTCTGTTAGTGCGCCATTTAATATATCCCTGCCGCTTTTTTGGCAAGATTTGTATGGTGTTCATGGGGGCATAATTATAGATACTTAAATTAAATTTAAAAAGTTCATCAAAATTCCAAGTCAGACTTTATTCAAGTAGTTTTAACCTGAGCAGTAAGTAGTTTTAGTCTGCAAAACGTTGATGCACCCCGTCACGGCATAAAGAGTGCGTAGTGGATTGTACCTTCCCGTTTGTGCGCGTTTTAATATACCCCTTCCATTTAATATACCCCTGCCGTTTAATATACCTGTGTATATTAAATGCGGGGATATATTAAACAGCAAAATACGGTTGTCTCATAATTAGGAGTTGAAGTTTTGTTTACGTTGGCCAGCAATAGCTTTATCAGAAATACACATTTAACTAAGTACTTTCAAATCATATCACCAAGTTGCAGCTATCTTTTTTTCAATGTGCTTAGTGAGTGATTGACTTTGTGCTGTCTTTGTAGTGAAATGATAGGAGTATGAGTGTTGAATACTCGCTCGCCACTTCATTTTTAAATTCTAATTTATCCTTGACTTATTTTTTAGTACAACTGGCTATGTTGGAGGTCCCCAAAATGGTTGCAATCAGCCGCTCACTTGCAGTCCATATTTTTTCTTTGCTTTTCTCTCATATGCTAGCACCTTCAGGTGTTTGAATGCCTCTAGCATGTGCTGCACAACTCCATGTCATGGCATTAGGGCCCGCTTTTCTGATTTAAAGAGCATGGGGCCACCAGTGGGCCACTCGAAGCAAAAGAGAGCCGAAACAAGCTCCTGGGGGCCGACTAAATTCGGAAGACGAATGGATGCAGACCACAAAAGTGACAGGAGAGGTCTAGAGAGAAAATATTTGTGACTTTTTTTTTTTTTGCAAGACTTTCACACGTTCGGGGTCTCTCCAGTGTGAATAACTTGAAAAGCTAAGGTTACATTTTGTGTCAGGTTTAATGTGTCTGGCCAACCTGAGTTATTGCGAGTTTTTGAGTACGTCGATCGTTTGTGTGCGGGTGGTTGGAGAAGCTGTAAATTACTGTTTTCTTTGAAATAAGAGCATTGTCTTGTAAAATGTTGCAAGCTATTTTGTTCCTCGTCAAAACATGATTTCTTGCCGAAGCGCTTCTTGATTTATGTCTGTTGAGTGCTTTATTATTATTTATTTAAACGTCAGCGTTACAAGTTTAGGAACCCGGCTCTAAAGACCACAGAGTTTATTTCGATAGTACAATGCTTTGGGGATTTATTGGAATTTCTTGACATTTGTGTTCATTTAGAAGTTCGAGAAGTTGGTGGGTATACACAGAGCTATATTTGCTATGTAGGAAAGCAAATTTGGGTATGTTGTTTTTGTGTTTGCTTAAAATAGCCCAAAAATAATGTTGAGCATGAGTTGCGATAGGCCAGTTTCTGGTATTATGGTTTTGATGAGGGCTAACTGATGCTGTAGTGGTTCACTGTGGGTAACCGTAGGGTTGATAATCGCTCGGTCGCGGTGTGATTTGGAGTGTGAATGTTTGTCTATCTCTGTGTGCCCTACAAGTGTCTGGCGACCATTCTAGCATGTATTTCACCTTCCGCCTGAAAGTCCGCTGGGATAGGCTCCAGCACCCCGTGGCTAAGACCAGGATAAGCGATGTTGAAAATGAATGAGGAATAGAATATTGGAAAACATTTTCAAATAATTTATGTTGGTCTCTTTTTTTCTAAATCACACAATCTTGGGGGTGTGTAGACTTTTTTTTATATGCACCATAAATGTCCGACCAACAGTTGTTGATGTTTCCTTGTACAGAAATACGAGCAACTCTCTGCTTTGGCCACCCAGATCTTATCCAAAACTAGCTTTTAAACATGCTTTAACGATCATAACGATTGTTTTGATTTGTTGGGAGTTTCAAATAAAAACAAACAAACCTATCATTATGCAAGCAAAAAGTCATTTCTATTCATTGCCAGATGTAGAATAACACCAAGATACAGAGAAAAAAAATGTCGATATTGCTAACCTGTGCGTTGTCATGATTAAAGATGATGGAATTTAGATCCCCACAATTGTAATGCGTAATGAGGTCCTCAGTTGTGTAGGAGCCTTGCAGACTGCCTGCTCGGACGCCTTCGTGCTGTAGCAAGGTCTGGTTTAAGGCAAACAGCACCTGTAAAAAAAAGTAAACTGGTTTTTAAGTTTTTAAATGACTCACCCAAGACACTGACTCAATTTCCTCACATATTTTTTGGGGTGTTAATGACAAAAGTCTCATTCCGCCATTGAATATTTCTTCTCTTTTAGCCAGACTATGATGGAAAACTAGGATGCCTTGGTCCTACATAATGGACCTTCAGTTAGCAATTTGAGCCTCCATTGAATCAAGACTGAACGTTAATCCTAAATGCCCCTGATAACATCAGTGAGTTTGAAAAATAAATAAACCAAAATGGCAACAGTTTCCAAGAGGATATAAAAAAGAATACACATGATCAAAACGTCTGGTCTTTTTAAATAACCTCGCGTGGACAATAAAACTAAACTAACAAAATGTCATTAGCATTTGGTTTCTATTGAGGTCAACTGCAGGTAAACCACACTACAAACGCCAGCCATAGAGTTCCTCATGAAGGGTGGAAAAGGTTTGGCGCGAGTTCTTTAAAACGTTTCCGTCTGTCACCGGGGCATCGTAAATCTACAACGGTCATTAATAGCAAAAGTAAACTCTCTTTAAAGAGAATTTACTGCACGCAGCCGGCGTTCGGCCTCGCAACTTGGCTCGACGGGTCAAATCCAAGTCCCCTTAACCCCGCCCCCCGACAACCCCTGCAGTGCCATGCCACATGTGACCAACCAGACATATGGACCGAGGCCATCCATGGCCATTTTTTGCTAGTTCCTTCCCGAACCGATGGTCGACTTGAAGCCCTTTCACACACTTCTACATTGCATCTAAACTGACTTGACTACGCCAAAATGACATCTTGTCATAACTTCAAATCTCGGTTGGCTTTGGAAGCCAAGAGCCGTCCAAGAACATCAACTTGGGGGATTTAGATGATCAGCATAGCAGCTCCAGCTTGATACAGCTGCTCAACTAATTTAGCCCCAAGCCATAATTTACACAATTACATCTTGCTTTCACAACCGTACTGTATACCCACCGGACACGTTGTTAGGTACAGCTGCACCATGTAATGAGAACCAGTACAAAAGTATTGTGCCCTTAAAAAGAGATACAGTAGAATTTCTGGGGAAGAAGCTGAGGACTACCGCAAATAGAAAAAAGATGCGAGTAAATGTTCATAATTCTTATAGCAATAGCTCAACCTCTAAATATACCACAAACCTTAGCTAGGTTGACGTGCATACTTCATTCTTGTTCCAACTGGGAAATTGTTCTGACTGAAGATTCTTGGTCATGGCGTCTATTCAGAGATACTGTAGATATATCATTGGATACCATTGACAGTAATAGATGGTCATTCAATTGTTGCTGGAACTCCCAGATCAAATGAAGTAGATTTTTGTATATCGTATTTTTTGGACTTATACTTGAGTATAAGACGGACTTGCCAAAGTATAAATGATGTCAAGGGGGAAATAATATGTGAGTTGTGGAGTTTGGATGTGATGTGCAGATCAGTGTAAAAATTATGCGTATTATTATTATAAATTGTTTGTAAACTTGTATTGGAAATTGCTTGATTTAACAGTAGTTATTAAGCAGTCAACACTCGGGTGCATTTTGTGCACGTTTCATATCAAATTGCATCCCAGTCATGTTGGTCGAAAAACATAGTCATTATAATTTATGTACTCCCGCTAATTAACAAAACCATAAATGACAAAAAAAACATCTCGACCTTGCAGTTTATACTTTTCTCGCTCATAAAGAAAGTGCAGATATTTTTAATGCAAGTTGCCGCTTTTAGACAAATCTCTTCTCTCCCAAGTTGGGAGTCATTGTTGGAACCTTTTCCACCAAAAGCCCTTGAAAGGTTGCAGGACATGAAAGTCTCAGAACACCTGCTAAATGCTTTAGAACACTTCTCTTAACAAAGCTGACAGCTTAAACACCCGAAAAAAGACAGAAGGCTTTGTGTGCTTTTGAAAGAAAGTGTAGCTGTACAAGTACAATATTGTCTTTCTTTGGAACACAGACCTTAACTACAGTTGAAACCTTGGCCACGGCATTTGGAAGGAAACAACCTTGTAATATTAACACATTGGAAACCAATAATAAGGCCCGGTTTTGATGGATACACCTGCCCACAATATCCACAATTGTCTTACTAATTATTGTTGGCGATATTCAAGTTTTTGATGGTAATGTCGTTACATAAATTAGTTTACCAGTTGACTTGGTAGGTTTCAAGACAATGTCCCAAAAAAACGGAACGTGGTGGACTGTTTGTTTTGTTTTCAAGTTGAAAATGAACATTTAAACAGACAGCAAAAAGCACAGCCACTTCACTTATATTTTAATACGCTATTAGTCATGGTGATGCATGTGCGCGCATGTGTCAGTCCTTTTCCGTCTGGTCCTTTTTTTCCAGCCTGGCTTTCATCAAGTCTTCTTCCGTCCAAAAATCCTTTTGTTGTCAAATAAAGCTTTAAAGGGATTAATCTGGATAGTGGCGTGCACACTTAAGTTGTTGTTTTTTAGACCAACAAATCATTAGCATATCTCCAAATATTTATTGAATAAAGTGTATTCGCATTCTTATTTTCTGGATCTTTAAGGTATTAAATATTTTGGAGTTGGCTCAGAATATCGTTAGCCATCTTGCACAAGGCCCCAAATGAGAAAAAGCTTCAAAACATAATTGCCTTTCCTTTAAAATGCTTTCCTCGAGACCACAGTAACAGTAAAAGAGACATTCAAATATGATTGATTTGCACAATCCGATGGAAGACTTGTTTTTTGAGGGGCATGTGCTGCACAGATGTAGGTGATGATCTTGCATGAGAAGCAAGTGGGTGGGTAGTTTTTGTATGCATATAGGTTATTATAAATCAGGTGTTAGAAAACAAACTAAATTCCCTCATTTATTTTGCTTTTTTTTCTTGCTTTTGAATTGATGTTTGGACTCTTAGTGAGATCTGAGTAATTGATATAATCCTACAAAGTTGAGTGGTTTAAGTGCCTTGTTGACATTTGTGGTGGACTTAGTTCAATTGAGTTTAAGTTTGATTTATTTAATAAGGGGCATCAGAAGTTAATGAACATATGTAAATATTTAAGATTGTAGCCGAGGGCTAATTTCCATCTTTAGTCTCTTGTGTATGAAGATAAATGATGACACATACTAGACACATATGTAGCACAGTTTTAGACAGCACTGTAATAGCAATTTTGTTCGTTTAACAGTTAGGCTTTAAGACGGTTGGCAAAGAGGTTCAGAGACAGGAGTTTATATATGTTGATTTGTATTGAGTTCCAGGTATGTGGACAGAGGTGCATTGGCTGAATGCACTATTTTTGAATGAAACTACACAGTCACCTCTAGAGCCAGCCCTTGTTGATGTGTTGGCATTTTTTATACAAAATCTTGCAGTAGAGAAGGAGCTTTGTGTTGGAAGATTTTGTAAACTAAGGTGGCATCTGCATATTTAACAGTATTGTTCCAGTACAGGTGTTTGTCTTTACCATTCGTTTGTTGTTTCAGGAACGGCATTCGGCGTAAAACGTGTGTACCAAATCGAATCGTCACACAAAAAAGCGTGAATTTAATTACCGGACATTTAGCCAATGTGGGTCGCCAGTGGGTCCGTTTGGCTCTGTTTTCAAATAACAACGTAGGTTCCCTTACATGTTGTTGATGTAGAGGGAAAATGAAGCCCACACTTTCATCTTTATTGTCTTCATAACAAACCAACAGCGTGAAGTCGAAATGTGGTCTTCATTTTAAGCCAAGGCTCCGCTATCACATCGATGCAGTTCATTATTGTTATTATAATGACGGATATATTCAGACTCTATAG
Source organism: Stigmatopora nigra (assembly GCF_051989575.1). Lineage (NCBI taxonomy): Eukaryota > Metazoa > Chordata > Actinopteri > Syngnathiformes > Syngnathidae > Stigmatopora > Stigmatopora nigra. Next base: position 6,014,714 of record NC_135512.1, read on the forward strand.
TGATGCCAACGTGGGACACTCCACACTCAATGTGAGTCCTTTCACTCTGTCTTTATCACGCCGTTATTTAATCAGGCGCTGATAAAGAAAAACAGGGCGGTGCGTTCCCCTCGGCCGCTCTCTACTCCCCGGAGACCCGCTTGTGTTTCATAGCTTGAAAAGGTTTCTCCAGACCCCTGACCTTGATAACACGCACCGCTGCACCCCTCTGGGGTCGGAAGGCATAGGGGGATTGGGTTCGCAGCACCCTGCAGGGCAGGCGTTAGGTAAGGAGTTAAAATAACATCCAGGGCAGCACAAAAATAGGAGATATCAGTGCTGGGTTCCCAGCAGCTCCAAAACATCTTGCGTGTCAGTACATTCCCATTATGACCACAGTAGAGAAGCAGAAACTAAACAAACCAAGTATACATTTAGACTCAGCCAGTGATTCCTAACATGGTGCCTTGAGAGGATCATTTGTGTATGGAAAATTGTCCAAATTCACATCATTTGTGCTGAGAATTTTTTTTTTTAATTTAAAAAAAGAACTCTCTTTCGCTTGTCGTCTCGTTTTTGGCAATGAAAGTTTGAACTTATTCAAAAGGTCATCCGATTCAATAGTTTCATGGTTTTAGGTTTCTGTAAATCAAACCACCAGACAAACATGTCCACTGAATGGGACTACTGTATACTAAAAGATTTTGATTCTCTCAAAAGGTAGTGCGCCCAATAATCCAAAGCGCCTTATTTACCCCAAACTCTGGACTGCTTACTATTGTGTTCATGAACCCTTAACTATCAAACCTGTACTTTCTCAAATGACTTCATGTGTTTATGTGCAACTGGCAGTGGCAAGAGGGCTTTAAAAGCCTGCTGTTGTCTCATCTTCTACTCAGACAGCACCTTGGATACATTAAGTTGCGGAAGAACTGGTGTTACCCAAGAGCCCAACAAAAACGTAGATAGCCTTACATGACATCTTCTTGTCTTGTCCTCATTTGGTTCTTGGGTTTCTTTTCTCAGGGGGATTTGTGGAAGCTGCCTTTTTTTTCGAGGATCCATTTATATGTTAACCTCACCAGAAGACTTTTACTGTCTCTTGGCGCCTTGAAGCATGTGGACTTGACTCCCTTGTTTGAAGGTAAGCAGCACTTTCAACTCATCCCATCTGGCGTCGGCCTGGCGTTGAGTCATCGGGTCCTTCCAACGTCTCAATCCCCTTGTTAATGCCAACACCGTTGCAAACACACCCTGATGTAAATACAAGTATATTCCTTTTTACTTGCACTGCTGTGCCTACTCGACCTTCTGTCTCGGAGTAGGAAATCCAGGGATTACCGCGAGGACAATCCTAGTGGCAGAGGCCTGCTGCTCGAAGCTTTCACAGCAAAGCCTCGTTTTATTCCCCTTCCGTCCTGCTTATATTTTAAACTCGCCTTGTTTCTCCACCTCGTCTCTCCACATGCACCTTTCTATTGTTTGTCTCCCATTGGTATTTTTTGCTCCAGTGACTTAAAGCCTCTTGTTTCTCCACTTAATAAGAGGAATGAGTAGGGGGTATTGGGTATTGGGTGTTGCCCCAGCTCTCTGTTAACTTGTCTACAAATAAACCCCGTTGTTTGACTTGGCAAGGCCGGTAGTTCGCCAGTCATCCTTGCTTTCCTGCTCTCCACCCCCAGAAAACAGAGAACATAGTAAAGTATCACTTGATCCATGCAGAAAAAGCTCACAGCTGGTCCCTTGCATTAGAAGTAGAGTATCTGTGTGTGTGTCGGAAAGAAAAGTTTAAATTTCAGTTTGAAATCTTGGTAATCGTTAATGTCGTTTGATAGCAAGTCCTCCATCTGGTAAAGGTGGCACACCCTTACTTGAATTGGATCAGAGAAGGCATCTTATTAGCATGAAGATAACGTGAAGGAATTTTAGGCTATTGGGTGGCCCTGAAAAACAAAATACCCGAGTACATTCTGCAAACTGTGGCTTAATGATAAATACTTAAAACACTATGTTTAACCCTTTCTTGGGCATTATTTAACTCATGGGCTGCCCTTAAGGGCTCGTCTACACCTTTTTAAAAGTCGTCCTGAGATTAGACTCTAGCCAAGCACTCATATAGACTGGCAAGCATTTCAATGATAGTGTCTTTGTTTTTTTTACTTTTATTAACGCCATTTTCGGTCACTCTGACATTATGCTTTTCCTAAAGCTTAAAGTCTGTCATGAAGAACGTGGCCTCCACTAATCCCAACACATTTCACAAACCACTTTTTCCCCTACAAAAAAAAGCATTCTGATTCCAGCAATGTGTGCGATACTATCCAAACCAGATGAGATACGTCGGCACATTTTTCAGACATTCCAAAATTGCCTTATCTCTTATCTCCTTTAACTTTAGAGCTTATGGCTTTGAATGCAATCATTTTGAAAAGAATGACTCTGTCCTTGTTAAGTTCACCTTCGAGGTGCGGCTGAATTGTAAGTGTCATACAAATTTAAATCCTCTGTAAAAGGTCTATGTGACCAAATTCACGGCAGTGGCAAACATCTCTTAAGTCACTCTAACCCAATGTGGACCATGTCATGCAAGGCGTGTCAAACTAATTCTGGTCAAATCCTTTTTTGGGGAGAAAAATGTGGAACACCCAACAGGACTACGTTGTTCGTGTTAGCGTGTTTCTCGACTCGCTGGCCAAAAGACAAAACGGAAACCCAGTAAAGTTCAAGCCAAATGTTCTGAGAAATATTTAACTAAGAAACAAGGCTTCGTATAAGGAAACCACCAAGCCACCACAAACTGAGACAAGCTGGCCATGCACATTTGAAAATACTCAAGCTTTAGCCCTATTTCTGCATAGAAAAAGTAGAATTTGCCCACCTATAACTAAGACACAGCAACGTACTATACAACTCTAATGGCTAATGTCAACCCCCCCCCCCCCTCCAATAAAAACTAGGCAAAACAAAAAACATTTCACGTGTCCTTCAACTATCATCTTAAAAACGTATTGATTACAAACACAAAGTGGTACCATATTGCGTTTTTTAAGGTAATTTAATGCTTAATCTTTGGTTAAAATGTGAAACCTCCCACTTAATTGTCGAGTGACAAGGGCAGCAAAAAGACTAGACACCCACATCTCCTTCACAACCTTTTCTGACTCTGACCCTGAAGCTAAGGCAGCCTAATCCCACACAAGCACACCATTTCACGGCAAATCACCACAGAAATGTCCAATTTCATGCAATCGTATTGCGCCGTCTACAAAAACAAAGACTGAAAACAGTGTGGCTAGTGTCTCTTTTCAACCAAAGTTCATCCAGACTTTGGCCATCTTAAAACATGACAATATTAACAGTCGACAATCATGTTTTCGTCTGCTATCAGTGACCTTTAGACTTTAGACTTTCTAATATTAGTGTGTCTGTTGCTATGCTATGTCTGGTGTCGGTGTGTCTGTGTAATGATTTAAATAAGATACAACTTCCTCTCTTGGCCTGGACTGGGAAGAGTGAGATCATCACTTCGGACACCCGCACTCCACATGTAATTATTTCTTGTCAGCACTTTAGGCAGTTAGATCTCAATCCTAAAGAATCTTTCTTGGATACAGTGCTTTTGAAGGCCGAATTTTTTGCAAATATTTGTTATGGACTAAAAAATGGCAGAATTTTGACTGTATTTGGGCTGGAGGAGTGTGAGTTGCTCTCTTGTGGTTGGACGATGATGCCTGACAAAGGCGTGTTTTGAATCGACTCTACACAATGTGTGTGTGGTTTTTATGACTGTACTTTAGCTGTTTTGGTGCTGTTTTGTCATGCTAGAATACCAAATATTTGGTCCAAATGAATTGCTTTTCTCTTTGTTTGTTTTTTTTTGGATTAAAGTCAGATGTCTAGAAAAGATTGACAACAAAAGTCTGCTTCGGCTTGTGTGAATAAAGCAGAACGACAGATTAACCTTACAAAATACAGCTGCACTACTATGTTTTAGAAAAGCAGGTACTGCCAGGTACAGGTTTACGATTCAAGGGATTGACAAAGGCGGCCTTCTTGGAAAGAGATGAAACAGATTTTGGCAGACAGCGAGCAATAAGTTTGAACTTTTACCGTTGCTTTTTTTTCCAGCTCCTTTATACATTCCTTCTTTCAGTAAAACACACGTGTGCAACCATCTCCGAGATGGCAGCCCTATAGTCTTCCAGGAAAGTGCATGCTCTGAAGAAATACAATACAATTGCAACTATATTGTTGCTGTCCTTAATCGTTTTAGCACCCAGACTGTCTTAGACAAACATTGGGTCTAAACCACAGCTAAATGCCTACTTCTGAAATAGAAAATTGGTCAGAAAGAGTGCTGTGAGTGTGTTTCAGGATGAGTGTAGTCGCACATCTGTTAGTGTGTTTGTGTTTGTGCCAGTATTTGGATTCCACAGGGACTTAAAGGGCAGACTTGGGTAGCCATGCTCAGGATTTTGTGGTCTCTCCGTCAGCACATCATATCACTGTGGCCTTTAAACGGGCCACAAATCTTTGGAGGGACCACACCGTATGCTAAGGAATGCCATTGAGACGGATGATGGCTGTTGTGTGAGAAGTTATTTGTGAATTGTCGGTTAAACACAAAGAAACTTTGTTGAAATTGTTTTGGAATGGTTGGCTTCACGTTATTGTTACACTTGAATGGATTCCGTTTAAATGGATTGCAATACAAAAACTTAAAAAAAGAAGAGTGAGGTTTTTAAATGAGTACTTATAATCAGCAATAATGTCAGTAAAGAAATTAAAATGTGCCATTTTTGTACCTTAACTACAAACGGATTTCGGAGCAATAATGGCGGCTAAACAATCGAACTAATATACCAAAACTCATTGATGCACACTTACATTTCTTATTCTATTCTTATTATATGTATAAAAAAATAAGTCTTAAGTTTATTTCAAACTTGTGGTTTATAGATGTTAAGAAAAAAATATAATCCTAGTTTTCAGTGTAAATCACTAGCTTAAAACATAGTAATTTAGGACAATGTACTATAACTCCATACATTACATCACTTCTATTTAATTGGTGGAATCCATTCCTGTGAACATTGTATACATTCTCCGCCATATCTAGCCCTCACTTAACATCTCGCCACCAAATTTCATTGATAATGCGATTGTAATGGAGCTCTGTTTAGGCACTAGTGGCATCTGTAGTGGGAATGTTTCCATGCCAGTCACTTCAAAAAAGAAAGAAATGTCTACCACACACGCAGACACCCAAATCAACTGAGCCGAAATGCAGCCACATTAACAACATTAACAAGCGCAACAGTGGGAGTGTTGACATGCTCTCCAAGGGTGACGGGTGTGCGACCGTGGTTTCACCCACCGTGCATGTACAGTATGTGCACACGCTGACAGATGTCTTTGCACACTTGGGGATTATTGGAGAAGAATGTAAAGGGGATGACTACCGCGACTTTGACTCACACATTCTGCCACGACGCCCAGATTACAAAGGAAATAACGCAGAAGGACACACATGTTGGGACAAAAGTTGATTATGTTGCACTGCGTGAGACTAGACCGAATGTTTACGCCACTGAAACAAAAACATTCCCTTGCTTTTCATTCTGTTTCTGCTAAATATAACTTTACTTTCACCCCCGCTTTTCTCCCCCACCTGGTTCTAACAAAGTGACCATGGCAACCCTCCAAAATGGTGGATGAGTCAACAATGAGTTCCTTGCTTCCCATCCTCCATGTCAGGGTGGAGTGAGAGTGACTGGACAAACAGCTACTAAATACTCTTAAGTCAATATTCAACACCCCAACTCCCTTTTTAGAAAACTTAAAAAGGCGTTACACTTTGTGGATGAGATATTTTTCCTGGTAATAATACAAAAATGCAGTCGCATACCCTAAATTCATGACATGATTATAGTTAGTGTGTCATTGTGGGCGTTTTGTAGTGTTTGGCTTGGCTAAATATTTTTTTGTTCTTTTTTTTGAGAGTGATTAAGGTTAATGATGTCAGTGAAGCCTTTCAAACGTGTGCTCAGAGATAACCACTTTTTGGCCACATTTGATGCATAGTACATCTCTCTATCTGGTTCATAGGCATAGTTTGATTTTGGATTGATTGGTAAAGTTGTTGGTTAAATCTGATTATTGACAACTGTTTGTCAGACAGCCATTTTTGACGGAGCCCCGGCAGACTGTAGCTTTGTTTGAAAATAAGCAAACCCTTCGCGGATTTGTGGGATCTAGTGTCGGCCACTGCTAGTTGCCTGTGGCGGTTCCTGCTTTGCGTTGCGGTGCAGCTCGCCACTAAGCAGCTGTTTTACAATGCGTCATCACACAACACCTCAATAGCATAAAACACATAAACACCCGAGGAAAAATGTATTTTGCGAGGTCTGTAACTTGTCGGTATAGGTTCATGGCCAAGTTGTTGCTCAGCTAGTACTGTGTTAATATATAATGTGAAACACTGGCGTTAAAGTCAATTCCAATATAATGGAAAATATAATTTTTTTCACTTCTTGTCCAGTAAGAACCCAATCAGAATAGGTTTTTCTTCCCGAAGAGCAGTGTTAGAGAGGGGTGTACCAAGTTGAAGATATTTTATACCAATTTTAAACCCATTCTTTTACCTTTCAAAAACATTTTACGTATGTAGTATTTCACATAATGCTTATGAACTTGTCGCATGAATCTAACACCACAAAACATTCTAGTTTTAAATGTACACATTGCAGCAGTACATTTTGATTGTAAGTATGACTGTTCATATGAACTGTATTATGTTGTTTTTTTTCTAACTATCGAAAATTGCCATCCGAATTATAACAGGCCATGTAGCGACCATATACTGGAACACAGGTGACAAGTTACTATCTTCTACTGTGTTAATCTTGTGATGGTTTGTATCAGCAAACACTCACGGTTCTAGATTTACCATTTTGGTGTTGGCAAAACAGCCAACATGCTGTCAGCATGTATCATCACATGCGTGTCAGTTGCAGCAGATACATAGACGCACATAAATTGTTATCGTAGTCGTCTCAGCAGCTGCGTGTTCACTTACATCCTGCCCGACCCCCTGGCTTTGCCTTTATCTGCTCACCCTTCAGCCTTCCTTTGACTTATGTCCGTTTTAACTCGGGTCCATTTTATTTCGCTTCCTCTCCTTTTTTGTTTCTGACTTTCACTTTGCTAAATTCCATCTGTTTCTCATCACGACAAAGAGTCTGCTGCTTGTGGCCATGAGGGACTGGGATGAGATAGAAAAGTCAGCCACTTAGCCTTTTCTCGCAGATTCGGACTGTAGGAACAACCAAACAACTGTTTTTTTTTTTTTTTTTTTATGTGGGGGAGACATTCCTACATGCGTGCTTGTGGAAAACCAGCAAACAAACCCCAAAAAGGAAAAGTGAGTTAATGAGCTCCTCCAGGGATGTTTGCCTTTTTCATAACCAATACAAACAGATATTTGGCCCACTGGCTGTGGCCCTTAAAAACGCACATAAGCGCCTCTCAGTGCGACGAGCTGTCAGAGCCTGTTAGGCTTGGCGTTTCTGTTCCTGTGGTTTGGATCTCCTTTCAGAGGAGAACCTTTTCCCTGCATCAGGAACTTCCAGGGAGTGACGAGAGCCAACACGTGGAGGAAAGAGAACAGACAGGAAGGGAGCGCCGAGGGTCTCTCGTTATTGTAGTCATTTGCCGCAATATCGCGCATGATTTGTACTGGCGTTTAAATTTTAGAGCAGGGGTGGGCAAAGTTTTGGGCCCGGGGGCCACATTGACTTTAAAAATTTGACAGATGGGCCAGGTCAGCACAAGATACGATACATATAAAAAAGTGCATCCGTTAACAGTACATATGAAACGTAAACAGAACAAAGGACTAAAGTATTAACATTCTCATCATTAAAGTAAAAAGTATAAAGTACAAAGTAAAGTAAAAAGGAGTGTATTAAGAAATATTAAAATTTCATTTAAAAAAGATAGAGGGGCTGTAAAACGACGAAAAACAAAAAAGAGTGGACAGAGCTACTGCCACTGGCTTCCGGATGACGGCGCCATCTTGAGGAATAGAAAAAAATAATTTGAACAACGTCGGCGGGCCAGATTAAAACGCCCCGCGAGCCGGATGTGGCCCGCAGGCCGTAGTTTGACCATGCTGCTTTAGAGCCACTTGGAACCACCACGTCTTCATCAGGTCCACTCAATCGCCCCCTGGGGGTATCGATGTTGCCCTGTTTGCGTTAGAATAGTGTTGGGATACCTTCAGTTTCAATTACATTCCTTCCAAAGGAGCCCCCTGAAGAACTCACGGTTGATTAAAATGAATTTATTTGTGTTTCTCCATGAAGGGGAAAAAGTGGAATGGATTTGCTTTTTAAGGACAAGAGCCACATTGGCGGCTCGTCGTCCTGGGTGGGCAGGGGTGGGGGGCCGCAGTGGAGCCGAATCAGAACAGACATCCGTCATAGTGATTTCATCCACAGTCATTGATGCCTTTGCCATAGCCAAGGACCCTTCCAGACGGGCGTCGCTTTTAAGGTTATTTTCCCTGCCGCTAAGAAAACGTTGGTTTTCTACCTTGGAAATGACCTCTTTAAAAACAAACTCAATATTTGTTTAAAAATCTCATTCCATTTGTTGGACATGGATAGAATTTCTTTATCTTACTACTGCCAGCTTGTTTATATGAAGCCCAAAGCCGTGTATAACTAGCCAGTGGAATAGCTTGCTGGTAAGATAGATTTTTGGGTTTTTTTTATGAGAGAAATTCCTCAACTTGTGCAATAATGTTCTGCACAAAATCGTACTAATTTGAGAACATGACAGTTAGTCAGATTTGGACTAGAAGTGTCTGTCTCCATATGTTGAGTTGTCTTCAAGTTCTGTTCATATTAGCCTCACACTATCAGCCTGATCAGTCATTTTTTTCTTTCTTTCTCTCTCTCTGTCATTCTTTCCTTTCCTAATCATTTTTTTCTTCCTTGTCTCAGTTTCCAAGGGTGATGCTTAGCATTTCTTCAGTTCAAAGCAGGTCATTTAGAAGCAAACAGCACTTAGCGTGAAAGAAAAGTTCATTTTTTTTGTTCTCATGCATATATATTTGTCTTCATACCATAAGTGATTTTATTAGAGATTTCCAACTCTTTTTACAACAATAATATTATCCAGAAGTCAATAAATATGACACAACTTTGCTACCTTGGCACTAAAACGCAAGTCTAACCAAGAAAAAGCAACGCGGGTGTCAAAATACTCCCAAAAACTTGCACACAGCATGCTGTTAAATCTATTATTAGAACGTGTTCAGTCAGTCGTTCATGTGAAGACAGCGTCATTTACAGTTGTCCATCAATAGCCAAGTGTGAGGACATGGCTTGAAAAGTGAAGAAAAAAAATGGAAGCCATGTGCTCTATCTTTCACCAGATGTAGGAAAATGGAAATCATCTCACTATTGGGACTATCAAACTTTTAAAACATCAGTCCAACACTAGCAATAACAAACCAAGAGTGCAAATGTGTCAGATTTTTGTCATTGATCTTATGTTTAACTTCAAACTTTGGTTGGATTTCATTTCTCCACAGTCAATAAATCTACATTTGTGTGTGTTGAGAGAGCAGGGAAGGCAATTACCGCTTTGATTTCCATATAAGTGAGTCGTCCTATGTGTCAGCTTTGTGGGTAAAATTTGAAGGCACTGACGAAAAAGGGACTTCAATTCAAAGAAAATGTTGGGTTTAAGGTCTTCCGCCATGGTGATGCTGTTCTAGTCACTTTTTACATGGAAAAATCATTAGTTAAGCCACACTTATCTGGGAAATATAGTATGCTCTCCCCAAAAGCTTTCCATAATTAATGTATTTTTCTAACTATTATAGTTGCACTAGCCAATGAATACAAAACGAAGAGAAAAAACAATATATACAAGTTGCACAGAAGTATAAATTGCATTTTTTAGAGGGCACTTTTTTTGTTTAATTGGAAAAAGAAGAACAAACAATCACATTGGAGTATTAGTTGCAGCCCTAGCAAAAATGTGGAAAAAAATTGTGATTTATAGTCCGGAAAATACGGTACCTAAATCAAAATTGGTAGCATTTTCCAGTTTGGTTTTCACAATTTGACACTCGTCCTCAGAATGGTTGGAAAATCTACTCGTAATGAACAAATGGTTAATTTCTTTTTTTTTTTAATGTTCTACGGGAAATAATTACAAGTAGGCCAGGACTTTATCACTCTTTCCCATATCTCCCACCCCAATGAACTTGGCTATTAGCGAACATTCATACGTCATCTAGTCTGCCTCCAATTAAACCTGGCAAGCCTTTATCAATTGAAATGGAAATGTCCAATGTCATCAGATAATAATGTATTTCTCTCAAACTTGATGCAGTTTGTGGCTCACTGCCCAAGGATGTTTTCATTCTTTCTTCTTCCAAGAAACTGTAAGCAATCGTTTGTTTGTGGTTGCGAGGCCACGGAGACATCGGCTACTGTGTGAGCCAGAAGTACTAACGTAGTACTGCAATCCGTCTAACCTCTGTTCTTCTGGCAAGAATACAAATTAAAAATCATATAATATTGTCACCACTTCAATACAATCTGATCAACATTGACTTGGGCTATCAGAAATACTTTAATTTACTGTGCAAGCAATTCATGAACTGAAATTTTCAGTTTATTGGTGCCATCTCAGCAATGCTAAAATATTTAAACCTTAAAAAATGTATATCATGCGATTAGTAAAGGTCATACTAGAGAAATGCCTTGAGATACAATGTTTTTTCACCTTGCTTAGAACACAAAATTCCTTAAATATGTTTTCCCATGACAGATAAATAGTTTGTAAGATTTTTTGCATGCTTGGTCAAAGCAAAAAAAAATGCGAATTTGTAGAATCTCATCAATTTGGGAACATGTATCTCAATCATGACTGTTTTAGGACACGTAGTACTACAAGTGTTGCTTCTTTGAAGACAACCATGCGCCATCGTTTGTGGTGTAGCGAACTTAAAAACCAAAAAAAAAACTCCTCAAAGGCCAAAACAGATGTCCAATCCAATCCTTTGGTCTCCCAATGTACAGCAAAGTGCAATAATCCAACATCTCCCCCAAGTCTAGTGTAACTTCACGTTGTTTCAATTCCAAATTGCTAACCTTCATGTTTTCGCCACCTTTCTGCACGATGACAGTTTGATGACAAACACTTGTGTTTCCACTCCAACATTCATTTCCCATGTGAACTTTTTTTTTTTTTATATAACAAAGAACATTCTTTTTTTATTTCTTTGTTGGCTGTCAACAATAGCACGCTCGCCTGCATCTTGTCTCCTGATGTGTTGAAACCATTATCTTTGACAATCAACTAATAGTGGGAGAAGAATTCTATGGAAAAGCTGTGATTTCTTCCAGACATACATTACAGATCAGCATAATTTCAAAGGTATAGTGCGATAGAGCACGTTATTCTATTTATGATAGTCACAATAGAAAATTAAGATGGAAAAATGCCAGGATAAATGTTTTTGGTCAGAAATATTAATGTTTTTATTTGGAAAAACTTTCTTCCAAGTCCTCATGTGGCATATTATTTGATTATTTTTGTAACCTATACTTATAAACTGCTCCTTTCATATTCTTCTTCTACTTCGACTTTAGTTTAAAACTATGATACCACTTTTTATCTTAAAAAATCTACACTTTTCCTGATTGTGACGTAAATTTGGACAAATATACATCTTTCATATTTGAAATGAACCTTAAAACATGCAATTTTATAGAAAACGAATGTATTTCTTAGCATTTAATTCTCAAACACATGAAAACTCAATGACATTTTTTTCAGTTTTATGTTATGATTCGGTCAAAGAAAAATAATAATTTCTTTTTAACTTTAATAGGAAATTCTGGATCACATAAACATTCTTTGAGCTAAACCTGACAGTCACCCACTGGAAAAGAAAGTCACGTACAATGTAGCCAAAGGAGTCAGCGGTTAAAATATGACCCAATGGGATATTGCCTGGACTGTATTGCGGGTGGTCCGGCACAGCGATTTGACATACGCATCAAGAAGTAAAAAGCATGTGCGTGCCGCCAAGTTAAACTATACGGAATGATGGTTTGATTGATCTGCTATTCTCAGATTCTCAAGTCTACTCAGCTGTAGACCAGGAGTCCTCACTGTTGCAAGAATATCGCCCTTGTTCCACAAAACTGGAAAGAAAGATAATGTTGAGGAAAAGTGGATTGGAAGAGCGTTCAGAGACTCGATTTTCTTATTTTTCTGGCGTAAAAATCTAAACTGTCCTGCTCTTGTGCCTCATGTTTTGTGGCCTTCACACGGGAAAGTGTAAGTGAAAAAGGGTGTAAGGAATCTAACGATTCCATCCGCCACCAATCAGAAAGGATCCTGTCATCTCCTTTAAATAGCAAGAAATTCCTTTTCAGGGATGCCAGGATTATTTTACTGCCAAATTGGATTGGATTGGATATCTTTATTCATCCCGTATTCGGGAAATTTCCTTCGTCACACTTTAGGGTTATACCTTATCAGATATAAAGATATATGAATTTTACTGTTATTGGATTGGATAACTTTATTGGATAACTTCATTCATTCCGTATTCGGGAAATTTCGTTGTCACAGTAGCAAGAGGGTGAGGATGCAGTAATAGGAAAGGCATTTTAGACATCAATAGATAGGTAATAAGTTAATTAATAAATACATGACTAAATATATAAATAAATAAGCACGTTGCTGATTTTTGACATTTTTTATATAGATATGTTGTTTCTGTATTAAGCCCTGAAGTGAAATGCAAGTGAAAAAGAGTTAATTATAAGTTGGTTCCAAACATTGCTGACACTCAAATGATCTATTCACAAACTATGGTTTTTGTCTCATGGAACGCTTTGAGGTTGGAACTTCCCAGCTTTTTTAAATGCAGCAATGTCTTGGGCCAACATCACTGACAACCAGTTTTTCAGACTGGATTAGTCTATAAAAAAATTCATATTTTTATAGCGGCACTACAGTTCGGACAGACTTGAGGTGTTACTCTTATTTTTCTTACGTTACATTGGCAGCACACTTGAAACAGCTCCATAAAATTCCACTCTGTGGGGACGACAGGCCAATGGCCAGCCACCCATTCGCCACTCGCTGATGAACATCAAGTAGAATTATTGCCACCTCTGGCAGTGTCAACAAAAGCCACTTTATTAAAAGAAAACAAGGAATTGGAGCTCCATCCTTGGCGCTCACTTACCAATCGGCATCGCCTTACATTGTGCAGGTGGACTTAACAAAGTGGCTGCTGAGTGTCGGTACCACAGCGCACAGGAGCGCTTTTTAACATGTAGTCGGAGACCTTTTGCACATAACTTCCAGGCTGTGATTTCTTGCCTGTCTGAAGGCCGCAAAACCGCAGAGACGCGGTGGAATATGAGCGCCACGTGATTTACGCTCCTCTATTAAAATCCTTGCGTATTAATAGACGCGTCTTTATTCGAAGACAGTAAACGTTCTAAAGACCCTCCCCACCTCAACCCCCTACCTGCTCGTCAATCATGCGCCTTCCGCCCCATCAGAAGCGTACAATCCCACGTGTGTGAACGCCACAGCGCATGCATTCATCTGGTTGGAGCCTCGGCATGCTGACATGCTTGCCGCTAATCTGTTTGCACAACTTTGCCACGAACCGCTGGCCAATCGCACGCTCGGGCACGTGGTGCGGTGCTATAATTTTTTTTTTTTTAGGCCTATTTATGTGTAGGTACTTTAAAGATGAAGCTTTAAAGCTTATTGTACTTGTGTAATGCATTGAAATTTTATTCAATTGTCAATACTGGTCCGCATTGGTAAACTTGCATTTATAATTAACTGTTCAAAACGTTCAATTTTATTTGGCAGTGATCATTTGCAGTTGAAATGGATTACCATGTTTTTTTGGGACTATAAGTCGCACTAGCCAAAAAATTCAGCATGAAAGGCAAAAACGAATGTGTCACCTGAGTGTAAGTCGCATTATCCAAAGAAGGCACAATAAAAAGGGAAAAATATATTTTAGTTGCACTGGAGTATAAATTACATTGTATGTTAAAGTAATAGGAAACAACAGTCAAATTAAGCATCTGTCAATGTAACATATTTACATTTTTTTTATAATTATAGCCGAAAAAAATAGGAAAGGCATTTTAGACATAAATAGATAGGTCATAAGTAAGTTAATAAATATATAAATAAATAAGCATGTTGCTGAAATATACATATATATATACATTTACATATATAAGCACATATATACATACATATACATACATATACAGATGTACATGCATATGGTAGGTCTTATTTGTCGCCAAACTGCATATATGGAAAAGGTTATCAAGATGTGCATTTTTCTTGGGTAAAACCCCCACTAAAACACACGTCCTCATTTGGCACAGGATCACAAAGAACAAATAATCTCCTGGAATGGTTCTGTGGAAAGAACGGCTTCATGTGAAACCAACCGATCCCTGATAAACAAAAGGCTAAAGGTCCACAGAGGTAGTCGGCGTGAAGTGACGCAAGATGGAGAAAGATGAGAGGTGCGCCACCCACCGAGTTTCATCGTCCACCGTCTCATCTTTCCCATCTTCGTCCTCTCGCCTGTCCTTCCCGGAAAACGGAGACGACTCGCTAAGTACATTTAATTCCTCGTCTCATTTGCGCTTAGTAAACTCTGCCATGTGTGCGATATTACGTCTAAACTGTTCCAGTGCTGGAAAAGCCTCCCTTATCGACTGACAGGTGAAATTGAGCGTGATGTAAGGGTGGGCGAGGGGAGAAAATGGCCTTAAATAAAACATTGGGCGACAAAGAGAACGCAGTCAGAAACCAGCGTGGCATCACACTGTACATGTGTCGAGGTGTGTAACATGTTTTTCTTTACGTACCAGCGAATTGAGATCGGACTATGAGAAGCTAAATTGTACTAACCCAGTTCCCTAAGGTCAGCTCTTGATTTTAATCCCACATTGAAACCAATTTTATTTTTTCCCAATATTTCATAGTCATTTTGGCTGTTTTCAGTGGTAGTTAATGTACAAATATGTCCATGAAAAAGTTTAATTAGTAGAACCACGTTGTAGGATTCTACTAAAACATTGAATTATACAAACTCATCCTTCAGAATATCAAATCCAGATTGACCCAGATGCAGCCCGCGAACCACCCTTGCCTAAGAGATTCGTAAATGTAAAAGTCCACTCATGTAATATCATATTTTTACCAGGTATTCAAAGGGCCTGTCAATCTCTGAGTGTTGGTTTGTCCTCCTTTACTTCCCTTTCTATTCCTCATTTCTCACAATTCCTTCCCTCTCACGATACACATTGATCAACTTACCTTTGCTTTTATTCATTCTTACACTTTCAACACTGCTTATCCTATTCTCCCACCTGCTTATCCTATTAAACATCATCTAGGCAGACTAATTGGCTCAGGTCGGTGTCGTTGCACATTGAGCTGCTTGAGAGGGAGAGTTAAGGGGCTACTGTGGCTTTAGCCGAAGGGATGGTGGGGTCATACCGAGGACAACGATGAAGGCGACCGCCCCCTTCGGTCAATCAGACTGAGAAAAAGTTCTGGGAATTTTAAAGGTTGAACCAAGGTTCTCACCAGACACATTTTTAAAACTCCTGTCCTTTCCATCTTACACTGGGTAAAGCGTTAAAAAATATAGTCGTTAACCAATGGGGTCAGACGGTTTTTAGCGAAGGGTGATGTAATGTGAGGCAGTGCATCTACTACAGACAGCTGGCTTCTGGTTTGGATTTGTTTGTTTTTTGTGGTTTTTTATGTGTTTTCTATTATTTCACACGGCCTCGTAGTGTTTCAAAGAGCACAAATCTTAGATACTCACTTTTCCGTGTCATACATGCTCTGTATTGTACTTCTAGAGCATTCTTCTTTATTACTATTCACTTGCTTGTACATAGAAAAGAAACACTGAATCTAAAGTTTCAGACCGTAATTGGCTCTAATTGCTGTATAATTGTAAGAATTGTTGTTTGTTGTCCTGTGATTGGCACGTAGCTGGTACTGCTGTACCAGTGATGGCCTCTGGAGGCAGGCTTCAATATAGAGCAATACGTCGTTTCGCTTACATTCCAAAATGATCGTCAAAATTAACCTGTTTCCGACCTGGTATTAATATTGTGTTTGGAATTTTTGGGAACATGACAATTGTAAACGTGGTATAATTTTTCATCAAAATGTATCGTGATGAATTTACGTAATGGATTTTGCATGGTTTTGAAACTTGCATCGGTATGTGAATAGGTTTTGATTGCAGACCTCCGAGTCAAAATAACTGGCTATCTAAAAATAAACGTTGTGACGCAACTAGGGTTGCACAATTTGAACGTGAAAACGATGTCGAGAGGTGAGCAAAGTGTTGCTGAAGCGCTCCACTGGCTTTTGTATAATGGGGACAACGTAAAGGGCCACAAGAGAGGCATGGGTCACATTAGAAGTGGGTTCAGTGAGAGGGCTTTGCTAATTCCACTTAATCCTCGACAAGCCTGCCTCACATGCGTGCACGCACACACTTACTCTCTGCTGGCACCTATTTATGACTGCCGGTAAATGTCTGTGTGCGTGGGTGCCAGAGTGAGAGTGTGGTGGGTTACTATGCGGGGACTAGGACGCTGAGTTCATGTGAGACCAACAAGTGTGTGACATGGAAAGTCGCATGCCGAGGCATACTGGAAAACTTTTTTTTCTTTCGTCACACACCTGATGGGTGTGCACACGCTTTTTTACTAGGGCTCAAAACGCTGTTTGCCTTTGACAAGCCTAAATTAACCCTGAAATTCTAGGTTTGTCTGACTTTTGTGGATTTTTTCTCATCTTTTCTCACATGATTAATATTGGAAATAGAATAAGTTTAATTCCAGTTGTCAAGTTTTAGCTACCTTGGACATGAGAAAGACACAAAATCAAACACATAAGTCGACGAAAAATGCAAGGTGCGACTTATATATTGATTTTTATTGATTTTTTTCCCCTCTTCATTGTTTATTATTTGGCTGGTGCGACTAATTGTCCAAAAAATACTGTACATGTACTAAACGTCAAGTAAAATATAACAAACCAGATGTCTGAAATATATGGTACATGTACTAAATGTCAAGTAAGTTAACGAACTAGTATGCCAAATCCTAATCATATCAAAACCACCGATCAAAATGCAGATTGACAAAATGTTACTTCTTAAAGTGGTAATATATATATATAGGCTAAAAGAAACCAAAGTCCAGACAGAGCTGGTGGAGGATAGTAAGAAAAAAAAATAGCTAAAAAGACCATGGAATGAGTGTCTACATAATTAAATTGGGTTCTTTCCACATTATGCTATTCTGTTGAACCACTTAAGTGTCCACATTTTCAAGGTTTGCTTTGTTGTTTCTTACATTGTGAGAAAAGCACACATAACTGGAGAAAATCCACGCATAAACCCACATCAAACGGTGCTACCCTCGGTTAGGACCTCACTAATCTGCTTCAACCAAAGATGAACTAAATTTATAAAACATTGATGTCCCAGAAGACAACAACATTCCAGAGGGGCCAAGTAGGTCTCGGAAGAAACCAGTCAGTCACATTCCAGCCTGTGATCAATCAGCCTGTGGCCCAGACAACCTGAGATTAACCTCAACCCTTCTGGAAAACTACCTGGCCTTCCATCCCAAAACAACCACCCTCTTTTGGCTGATGTGTCACCTTGATTAGAAAAGCAGAAAGATAGTGTACATAATGGATGCTTATGCTTTTAATCCTGAGGGGAATTTAAGGTTTTGGAATCTAACTGTAGAAAAATATGGGGTGTTCGGTTTAAAAGACAATATGCTCATCGAGAAGTACCAAAATAATAGACAGGCGGAGCTCTGTGGAGTAGGTTACATTATCGAAAAAAAATTGTATTCATCCTTACCATTGAATTTAGAATTTAGCACCTATTGAGAAATAAATACTGAAATTCCTAAATATTGTTGTAAAGTGTAAAAAAAGTGATTCTAAAATGTTTATGCCATATTTGAAGCATTGTGTGGCGCTAAATATGAGAGCATTTTGCCATCTTTTTAACTGGTCGCAGCTTTACAGATGCCATGAGTCTTTTGGTCACCGGTCTTTTGGTCCCTTTTGGTCGCCGGTCAAATGTACTTAGATATTAAACAGTACTTAGATATTAAACAGTACTTAGATATTAAACAATACTTAGATATTAAACAATACTTAGATATTAAACAGTACTTAGATATTAAACAGTACTTAGATATTAAACAGTACTTAGATATTAAACAGTACTTAGATATTAAACTCTCTCTTTTAGATATTAAACTCTCTTAGATATTAAACACTCAACATAATTTTGAGAGCTGGTTTCAACAGTAAACTCTGTCACTATTTTCTTCTCACTATTTTTCTATTAATTGAGCTCTTGACTTTCCATAAGTTGTTTTCCCAATACCAAAAATTGCAAATTGACTTTTTCCTTGATGCTCCACTGATTTCTAATACCCGCATTCAAAGGTTTTTCTGGCTTTGGCTTTGTTTTCATACCAATCTGGTGTTTTTCTACAATTCATGTGAAAAGCCTGTGATTTAGCATCGGGGCCCTTGTTTTCTCAGCACCTCCATCTCGCGGATAGCCTGCCGAGTCCTGGCCAGCATGTAATTGTCTAAGTGCTTCTGGATGGCAACGGGCTATTTGGTCATTAAGGGCACCTATTAAGTCATTAGCGTAACAGTGGGACCGCCGTCTGTCCGCCGACGCAAGCAGGTGATCGGGGGTTGATACGCGCTGCCTTTCAGCTTTTCCACATATTTGCTACAGTAATTACTGTTTGGATGTGAACCACCCTCAGACGTCCCGCTTCAGGAGGAGACACGTCATTCTACACACTTTAAAAGCTAATCTTCCCCCTCTGTCATCCCCTTTTTTTTTCCAGTGTGCGTCTACGTGTTGATGTGTGCGGATGAGCGGAGGGTGAGCGGCGGGACAACGCCAGCCTGGGGACATGTCAGACGGAATGATGGAGGAACCACAAGAAGTTGAGGTTCAGTTCAGTGTTTTTTTTTTGTTGTTGCTTCTGTAAAGCCTGACTCATCACACACGTCATTGGGTACAACAATCAAACAATCTAATGACATCTGTCGGCTCCAGCCAGTCCACAGAAAGAAAAAAAACTCATTATGGTATTTATTACAATTGCCCTTAGATATGAGAGTGGTTTATGTTGACCTTTTTTAAAGTCCCAATATCACAAATTTTACACACATTGATGGAATTTTGTCAGAGTATGCAAAAATCAAATGTTTCTCTTTTAGGATCAAATTAAAATGAAGAGTATAGATTTATATTATTTTTTTTGATATTCTCCCTTTTGAATCAATCATTGTAATTTTTAATCAGTTTTTTTCTGTGTTTTTTAGTTCAAAAATCATTTTGTAAAATCTAAAAATATATTTAAAAAAGCTAAAATAAACATTGTTTTAGATCTATAAAAAACTGAAAATTCAGGGCTTTTAAACCAGTTCTTTTAATCCATTTATAAAAAATGAAATCTAAATATTATATCTAAAATGGGCCGGCCCATGTGAAATTAAGTCTGAGTCTGACACTCTTACTGTAAAACATCATCAAAAGAGCAAAAAATGTCAATTCATCATCTATTATTTTCTGGACTCCAGCTTTCTGCTGTTGATCCCACAGAGAACCCATGACCCCAAGCCGATGCTCATCTAAATCTCTAAACTGAGCTCCACTGCCCCAGTAGGATGACACCCGCACTCGTCTCCCAACAAGTCGCCCCATTTTTCCATGTCCCCACTGGTGTGAAGTTTGCTCAAAGGTTTGTCCTGCTTGCTTCACCGCTCAGGCTGACCCCGGCAGACTGCCAGTCTCGTAGGCGCTGGGCTCTGCCCCGCTGACTCCCATACCACCTTCCACGCGACCCCTGAACCCCTGTCCAGGAGTCAGGCGCCACAGATATGATGCGTTTTGTTTTGTTTTTTTGTTCCTGGACACGGGCCAGTGGCCTCAGCTTGAAACGTGACCCAGCAAGGAAAGGTGTTTATTTGGTGGGAGGCCCAGAAACTGGAGCCACACTGGAAATACACCAACTATTTTGTAGAATCATTATCCGTACAGTATTATTTATGGAAAAGATCTTTTTGAAATGCTCAGATTTAAATATTACAATGTGATATGGTAAGCAATAGTGGAATACTTTATGACTAAAAACCGTGATATTTCTAATCATCTATCATTGAATTGAATGGAAATACAAGTCATTTGTCCTAACCGCTGTTTCTTATTGGGCAAAATAGTACTTTAGTATAGTACTGTTTTACATAGTATAATAACAGTTCTTATGGATGATATCCAGAGAAAAATATACCTTGCAAGAAACATGGGGATGTTAAATATTTTACCTTGGTTAGGTTTAAAAAGTTAGTGACGAAATAATTATATAAAGATAATGGTGTTTTTGGTACTTGCCAAAATAAGTCAACTTTTCAACAAAGTTAAATTTGTTGTTAGTTGGCACTGCCGTCTATTGATTGCGCCTTATGGTGCGGAAATACGGTAACCTTCCAGCCAAATTACGGCTCCGGTGTCTGTATGGACAAAATATTCGAGTATGTTGGGGAATCTCCAAAAATAACGTCTTGAGGAACTTCAACGATCAATTTGTGCTTGCACATTATAGCAGGTTTTGGCTTTTTTCCGTCTTATTTAGCCGTTTTTAGACCACAACGACGGCTTTGATACACCGGCGATTGGCCCCTGCAAACAATCCAACGGGTCAGGAAGAACGACTTCCTCTGAGTTTGCCGGTCCCTCGGTGGTCTATAGTGTCAGAAGGGAGACCAGGTGCTTGTGTTTGATGAATGATTTCGACTCAAGTTTCTAAAGAGGCTCTGGCGAAAGTCAGTTACAGGATATTGTAAGCTGCTTTTATTAGGAACAAATAACATGTTGGCCGGCACGGTTTGGAAGCAATCCCAACGCGGATTTCCCATTTTAACGTAGCTCATGTTCCAGATTAGTTCAAGCAGTGACCACACAAGCGTCGTCGGTCGCTCTCTATCTCGCTTTCTTCCCTTTGATTCCCACTCACTACTTTTATGTTTATCCTCTGACCTTTTACAGTAAAGCGTGCAGGCGAGACAATCAAGCAAAGTCTTCAGATTAAATCACAAATTATTATAATTGACAATAATGGTTTCCATTTCAGTTGGGCTCGCTCTTACATATTTGGAAATCTGGGACATCTTCAATCAACTGTTCCACTGAAATAAGATGGAAATACCCAAAAATCATCAGCGACCCACAAACGGAAAAGAAGCATCCCGGAAAAAGTCCCTGATGTTCACAAGGAAATGATTCAAAATTGACCAGAAGTGACAGGTGAGTACCCTAAATGCAAAAACTAAAGTGATGCAGAATTTAAATATTGCCTGCTATTGACATTGATCAATGTCTGATTGGCCTAAACTGGCTGTAGATCCCCATTTTTCAGTGCTATTTATTTTGACTGTCAATGGCAGCAAGTGATCGCCGGTCTTTTGGTCGCCGGTCTTTTGGTCGCCGGTCTTTTGGTCGCCGGTCTTTTGGTCGCCGGTCTTTTGGTCGCCGGTCTTTTGGTCGCCAGTCTTTTGGTCGCCGGTCTTTTGGTGCCAGTGTTTACTGTTGAAGCCAGCTTTCAAAATTATATTCATGAGGGAGAGTTTAATATCTAAGAGAGAGAGTTTAATATCTAAAAGAGAGATTTTAATATCTAAGAGAGAGATTTTAATATGTAAGAGAGAGTTTAATATCTAAGTACTGTTTAATATCTAAGTACTGTTTAATATCTAATTACCGTTTAATATCTAAGCACTAGCATTAGTATTAGCAACTACGTAACAGTGTTGTCCGAAGAATTGATTTAATACTTTAAAAGTGGTCAAATGCCCCCCAAAAATTTGTCTCGGTTTAAAATTTGAAAATAAGAATTGTTTATGGCTCTCTGTGTCAAAAAGGTAGCCGACCCCTGCTTTCCACCCTCCCTGCCATAATATGTTTGTCTATATTCTCGTCTTAAAACTGCACTAAATTTACCCCTCATGTCGATAAAACAGTAGAACCTGCAATGGTGTGGACATTTGAGCATATTTAGTATGTTGCAAATCTTCCTGGCTGCCGTACAGTATTTCTGTGACAGCGTCGTTAGGAGGGTCTTTTGAAAGCCAAGAAGACCCTTGGAGCGTGTTTTTTCCTAAAATTAACCCCCATATCCCCTTTGACCTATCACATGGAGGTTGAGGCCCTTACATATTCAGCAATAGAAAAGAGTCGCATGTGTGTGTATGTGTCTGTTTATGTGGTGTGCATGCAAAGCATCTGTCTTGGACTGGGAGACTTGCATGACTGGGATATTTCTCCCCGTCTGTGCAGATCAAAGAGCAAGAATATAAATTACAGCGCAGCCTCTTCCTCATGTTGTCAAAGCTGATTGCTGATTTTTATGGGACCTCCCACGAGAGAAATACTTTAGAATTAGCATTGCTCATTTTTTAATTCAAAGTACCCACCCTTAATTTGTTCATCCCGAAACGATGAATAGAAAATTGATGTGTTGTTCATGTTGTTTGTTCGGGTTGTTGATCACAAGTTTTCCCGGCCAAAATTTAGGGGAATGCATCTGCATTCTTTAAAGGGAAGAGTTTGTTCTCTTCTCAACTTTTTCCGATTTGTTGCTGACAACGATCTGAACGTTAGCCGACGCAGGTGCAAGGAAATCCGAAACAGTGATGCTCTCATCTACTTTTTTACACGTTTTTTCCACTGCTAAAGTTTTCCTTCTACTTTTCTTTGGAAAAGTGCAACATTTCTGCTTGTCATGCCCTCTAAAGGTCTAACATGTCATTGCAACCTTTAGCACGTTTAAGTTGTTTACGTCAAAGTTTGTTACCATCACCCACAATCAGGGAAAATGTGAGTCTTTTGATAAGCCAACAGGTTTTAAAGGACTGCTAGACCTTGCCAAAGTAAAGAGGTTAAGAGGCCACTTCAACCCAAAATAGCTGACTTCCAGGTTTCATCTCATGTATCTAATTGCGACTTCCTCGGCCCTCGCTCCTCTGTTTACATGCTAGCGCCTCCCACCAGAAATTCCACAGTGAGGAGACTAGAATATTGCCCGAGGAGATTCATGTTTAAAGAAATGAGGCAATCCTTTCTTGTTGATGTCATAGAAACGAGACAATGTCTGACAACACTGAAGCAAATCAACTCTAACCTCGATTCATGCCTAATATTTAAAATGTTAGTCAATTCAAATCAAATGTAACCAAGTTTTAGAAGTTTTGGCAATCATGATTAGTTGACATCATCATTTTTGAACAGGTTAGGTTAAAGGTTCTTTGATTTAAGATAGTCTGGCTAAACTGTGCGTTTTACGAAATTTAAGCTGCTCCGTTATATGGCGGCCGTAGAACAACTTCCATGGGGGCCTTCAAAGTTTTGAGGAATTAGGATCGCTGCAATTAAGAAACTTGAGATGAACTCCCTGTGTCTTTTTAAGCATATGTTCTTGAGACATTTTTCTCTGACAAGCCATGATGAACAATGGCACTAATATTTCATAATACTAAATGAAACCGGCTGCGGGGGACATCCTGGAAGCTATTTCTAGTATCCAAGGACTTAAATACAACTGATCTGAACTATTCTTGGCTTACAACAAAACCTTGTTTTTTTTTGTTTGTTCCTAAAAGGACCTCAAATGACGCAAGTTGTGGAATAAATCCTGTATAATAAGAAAGTTTTAAGTGGTAGAAAAAGAAAGGAAGTGTGTTTAATTGAACCGGTTAAAGGTAGCTTGTGTTTTTAGTATTTTTAACCTGTTTGAGCTAGTTTTCTTTTGCTGAATGCAATACAGGTCAATTTGAATTCAATTGGCAAAATTTGTTCCAGATATTTTAATGCTATAAACCTTTTAAAAATGATAAAAGTACAAAAATTATAGCTTTAGAAAAGTGGCGTGTGTTGCAGTATGTCCTTGTTATAATTATATGATGATCTTAACTTGGACAAATGATCATCTTTTGGAACAGTAACATATATATTTGAGCATTCCGCAACTTGAAAAATTTGTAACTTAAAGCACTTGTAAGTAGAGGGACCAAAAACGTTACTCCCCCCCCCCCCCCCCACCACCAAAAAAACTGCAAACAAGCATTTCTTATCATCCCACAGGTACAAAACAAATCAAATCTTTTCTTACCTGAGAAAAGTTAAGACCATTTAGGGGGTGACACTGCTCCTCCACTCGTTCCACCGCCCCCGTCCTTTTCCCCATCCTCTCGGCCTCCTGAGCCAAAAACAAGTCCAGCACCGGCGTCCCCCTGGACCTCACGTCCCACTCGGTCAGAGAGTTGACCATCAGCATAACCCACACAGGCCTTTTTCTCTCCCAATTTCCCGCAATGGCGTTGAACAGGTAGTCGGCGTAGAGGCCTCGGCCTCGCTGGTCCGCCGTCATCCAATAAGGCATCATGTGCTTGATGTAATCGAGGTGGCGTTTTAGGCGGCGGTACAAGTCTCGAGGTAGAAGGCTTTGGAGGTTCTCCCCGTGGGGGAGCAGCTGGCAGCTGGTCAATTTGGAGACGGTCAGCGGGTCGGTTAGGTCTAGCTCGAAGAAAACATTGTGGCTGTTGCGGAATGCCCGCTTAGAAACGTCGGGGATGAAATCCCACACTCGGGTGTAAGGTACGTGAATGGTTCCGTACAGGTAGGAAGGAGGGTGTGGGGGAGGGCGCTTTACTTTCCATAGGAATGAGTTCATGTCGCTTTGCTGTGGAAGAAGCAGAGATCAAAATAAATAAATAAGACAGGTGGATTCAAGCAGCGCACCACTAGCTCAAAATGTTTTCATTTAAAAGTCTCCCCTATATTTAAAATATAAAGTCATTCCCATCAAACTTTTATCAACAGGAATCAAAGAAACACATTTTTTTCCTATATGTTGCCAAAATCAATAGGACCTGAAATCAAGAGGACCTAAAATCAAGAGGACCTAAAATCAAGAGGACCTAAAATCAAGAGGACCTAAAATCAAGAGGACCTAAAATCAGAAAGACCTAAAATCAGGAGGACCTAAAATCAGAAGGACCTAGAATCAGG
Organism: Stigmatopora nigra; assembly: GCF_051989575.1. Lineage (NCBI taxonomy): Eukaryota > Metazoa > Chordata > Actinopteri > Syngnathiformes > Syngnathidae > Stigmatopora > Stigmatopora nigra. The sequence continues at coordinate 6,039,936 of NC_135512.1, forward strand.
AGGACCTAAAATCAGAAGGACCTCAAATAATAAGGACCTCAAACTAGAAGGACCTCAAATCAGAAGGACCTCAAATCAGAAGGACCTCAAATCAGAAGGACCTCAAATCAGAAGGACCTCAAATCAGAAGGACCTCAAATCAGAAGGACCTCAAATCAGAAGGACCTCAAATCAGAAGGACCTAAAGTCAGAAGGACCTAAAGTCAGAAGGACCTAAAGTCAGAAGGACCTAAAGTCAGAAGTACCTAAAATCAAAAGGACCTAAAATCAAAAGAATGTACCCCAGAAAATAACAAGAAGTGAACTGGAATTGCCCCAACTGTAACAGGTAGTGAACCAAAATCAACTAGAAGTGACCTGAAATTACTAAGACATGACCTTGTGTCCCAAAATCCACACTTTTGTTTTTCTTTATCCAGAAATTCCGTTTTCTATTCTTAGCATGGTCTTCATTGCTGTATGGTTGCCATGCCCATGCATTTACATAAGCCCAATATATCATTTTGGGGGGGACGCAAAGCCGATATGGCACCCCGTTAGGTTGCGCTGCCATGGTGCCGTTTATAGAGAGGCCCTCTTGGCTGTAAACAGACCTCCGTTTATTGTCGAGCTTGGTATAGCTGGCTGGCCAAAGCCCCTCTGGAACCTGGAAGCGTTTGAAAACGGCACTGCAAATATACTGAATGAAGCTCATAAAGTCCGAAAAGCTGAAAAGAGCCTGTTCTCGGCTTGAAAAAAATCGGTTTGTGACATTTCTGACACTATAGGGGGCCTCGACCGTTGACAGCCATACTCACTGCATTGTTTGTGACTTGTTGCGCTTATGTTACAGCAAATTAAATCAGCGTAAAGCCATATTGCGTTTTGAATATGGTTCTTGTTAAGCGCACCCGGCGTGAGCGCATGTGCTGTGACTTTGCTATTGGCACCGTGGCCGTTTTTGGCTTTTATAAACAATCTTCTGGCTTCGGAGACACGGTGTAATCAGGCATTTGAGGGATCAAGCCCGTTGCCCGGATTTCAAGTTATTCTTTGAAATTGCGCACTTCAAAAAAAAAAAAAAATATCGGACCAAGGTTTCCTTCAGTTCCAATTATAGCGCCCCTGCCAATGCCCCGTTTGTCCTCGGGTGGGAACGTCCGCCAAAAAATAAGTCCAATCCTTTCTCGGGGGCTTGCTTTTTTATCCTCGAAATGAAGTGTGATGAACACATCGCAATATCTGGCACGGTTGCCACCCAGACAAAATAAATCCTGGGCGCTTTATTTAATCCAGAACGTCTTGCAGAAATACAATTTGAATTCCCTTTTCAGTTTCAGACAAAGTGAGTGGCATTTTTATTACGGCACGCTTTTTTTTTTTTTTTTCATTATTTTCGTTGCCATTCGTCATTGTATTGTACGTAAAGGGGAAAATAAATCGTGTACTTGCAGGAGAAGACTTAAAGACATGGAAAAGTGGTGATCTTATGTGCTGGACTTCTCCGCAGAGGCTTGACGCGTTTGGGCTCCTTTTTTTATGGCGGTAATTACTCTTAACACAAACCAGAGTGCGGCGTTGTGCGTTAGAAGTCGTGCAAAGTTATGGAGCGCCGGCTCCTAAAGCTCATCATCATCTTGGATGAATTGTGTCCACTTGGAGAAAGGGCTTGTCTTTTTTATTTATTTTTTTCTTTTTTTTTTAACCACAGCTGCAGTTGAATGAACTGAGCGGAACATACAAATATGTCTGTCTATTGTTTTTCTTGTAAATAAGCCACACAGAGCTGGAATGTCTCTGAAAGATGAACAAAACATTGTTCTAAATTAATTTAAGTTTACCAGTTGCACTTGTCAGTTAAGCAGTTTTTTTTTGAACTGGGATGAATGAGTTTTGTGTTTTTTGGATGAGAATTTGTGCAGATTTGACAGAATGGGATAACATTTACAGTCTGAAGGATTGGAATTAAAAATAATAGCAGTACAGTGGTAATTGTTGTTGCAGGTTTTTGTTGGGGTTGTAAAGATATTGTATAGATTTAGTGATTCCCAATTTTAAAAAAATCGCATTTTTGGGGGGGGGGGTGCCTTATTGCAATTTTTGAATTGCTGCTTGACACAATAGAAAATAAAAGTTTCATTTTTTTGTGAATGTAGATTTGCCCTTACAATAACAATATTTTTAATATAGATATACTATATATATATGCATACAGAAATATGAAATCACTTTTTATGAAGTTTATGCTTCTCAAATTCAAATCCCCTTTATATCAAATTTATTTCATCACAAGTCCATACAGATATTATTGCAAAATCAATTTTTACTTCATACATTTTCTAAACTTTTTTACATAAATCATACCTATTTATTTCTAATTTTCTTCCATAAAATCAAAATTCATATAAAAATCATTAGTCTTCCTCACCAAATGATATCACAGGTAGATATTATATATTTTTTAGGTAATGACAATACATCATCAATATTCATAGATGCAATTATGAACATCATAACAATCCCATTCTATTTGATAATAGTGCTCTGAATAAATTCCCCCTATCTGATGTTATTACTACCAAATCAAATGTCCATCCTTAAAGAAGAATGGTCATAATTGCCAAAAGCGTTGCACTCACCGCCTCGGGGGGGTCGCACTGCCTGGGTCTGCCTGCCGGCCGAGTGGCCCGGGGCGCCGCGGGGTACAGCAGGGCGCTTAAGAGCAGCCAGCTCAGCCCCTGCACGCGCAACATAGTGTCCAGCTGACGGACAGCTTGTTCTCTTCTCTTCTGGTCTCTTGTCTGTCTTTTCTTGGTGTTTCACAGCGCCGTCTGTGTCACCTCACAACAGCAGCCGCACGTGGGTGCAACCATCGCCATCCCCTACCCTGCTTTGAACACCCCCAAAACGTGTCTTCTCTCCTCTCCTGTCTGTGCGCCGCAAAGTCTTTTGGAAAGTTTGTCGGTGCGCTCAACAAGTTTGGAGCGTGTCTACGCCGGAGGGGTGGGAAGGGGCGGACCCCCCCCTCCACCCCTCCACCCCTACCGTCACCCCACCTCTTCTTCTTCCTTTAAAAGAGGGGAGTCGAGTGGGTGCAGGTTAAGAGGGCGATGACAGCTTTGCTGTAAACTCTGAATGTGGTGGATTTCATATTTTAAGAACTTTTAACCTTTCCATGTGTATGAAGGCAGGTTATAATTTTATTTATTTTCATAATATCAGGAAAAATGTTGCAGTTAACCTTTTAAAGGAGCAATTGGCCCATTTTTGGTTAAGTATTTTTTGGGGAGGGGGAGCAAGTGGCTATTTTTTGTTAATTATATTACAATGTCTTGTTGATGAGGCTAGTTATAGTTAATAGTTTTAGGTATTTTTATATTATAAATCATTGTATTTTGTGTCGTAATTTTTCATAAGTTTAATAATTCATGTTAATAAATAAAATGACTTAGATTCGTTTTAATTGTAATGATGGTTTAGCATATAGTTTGATTATATTTTATTATAAATTATTGTATTTTATTTAATAATTTTTCATAATGGGCTTATAAATTCATACAGCGTAAATACAATGAAAAATGACTTATAGATTAGTTTTAATTAAAGCTATGGTTAATAATAGTTTTTATTATTTTTATTATAAATATGTATTGTATTCTATATGAGTTAAATTCATACAAAGATAATAATTAAATGAATAAAGTTAAACACAATAACAGCCCAGAGTATTAGTCTTAAAGTGTATTTTTTAATAGTATTTAACTCATTCCATGCCATTCAAGCTGCTAAATGTCCAATTCATTAAAATGGAAGGACGAACCATCAATGTTCATATTTCAGAACCCCTGAAAATGATTAAAATCCACTCGAAAAGGTGCCAGCTTTTTCCAAACTCTCATTTAACACACGTTTGCATTTTATTAGGGCAATTGTGAACCTACCCACACAATATCCAAGTTGTTATAGACTCTGCCCACTTAAACAGCCACTTTATTACAGTCATTTTGATTTCCCAACCCAAAATTCTATTCAGAAAAAGTCTAAAAATAGGTTTTTATCTCGACTTTTCACAATCATCATCATATATAACTTTCATGCTTACGATATATGAGCCCTTTACTTATTGCAAGGCATTCCCCAAACGTAAATAATTCATATATCAAACGTTGTCGTGTGCTTCCTCCACGGCAACCTTTCATTCATCTCTGTCCGTTAGCATTTGACTGGTCGCCGGCGGCGTTAAAGCCAGGCTAGCACGCAGAGATGATGAATGGTTACAAATAAACAGGCTTGAGTAAAGGCAACAGTGCAAAGTGTTTTGTTTATTCTCTCCGCCGCCGTAGTCCTGATGTGGAGCAGACCCCCTTTTGGAATAAACAGTCAGGGAGAAAAAGAGCGAGAGAGACCCCCTTTTCCTCCATTTTGACCCCAGCCATTGTCCCAGCCGAGGCCCCGGTGACAGACTCAAGTAGCGGGGACATTTATCACATAGAGGCCTCTCACTGGCGGACCCTGGGACCCCCTCCCAGCGGATGGAAAGCTGACGGACGTGGTACAAGCACTTCTTTGTCCCGGGTCGTGTTCTCCTTGCGTCTTTTTTGACCCGCTGTGAAACTCACTGCGTGTTCTTTTGACCGACTTGTCTTTTAACACTGTCTCAATCTGGAGAAAAAACAGTGACCTCTTGACATTTTAGTCCAGGGGGGGGTCAAACTCAGTAGGGTTCGCGGGCTTGCTAGATCTCGTGTGGGTCGGATCAGTTTATTTTTTTGGCAATTAAAAGGTAGATTTATGCTATTGAGAGATAAGTATCCACAGACAGGTTAATTTTGCAGATTTTTTTTTTTCGCTTACATTTTTGTATATTTTTGGTCAATTTTGGATCATTTTTAAGAGATTTTGAGGGACATTTCAGGGTGCCTTTCTTCAGTCTGTCGGTTTTTGCTGATTTTGATGTATTTACAGGTTAATGTTGGTTATGGTGTTAAGTAGATCTCATGTAGATCTGACCATTTTAGATATACTATTATTTTTTTTATTAATTGATTAAAAGAACTGGATTAAAAGCACTGAATATCCAGTTTTGTATAGACATAAATCAATATTTATTTTAGCTTTTTTTAAATATATTTTTAGATTTTACAAAATTATTTTAGAACTAAAAACACAAGAAAAAATGATTAAAAAATGACTGTTATTGATTTAAAAGTGGAAAAATCAGGAAATTTAATATACATCAATACTCTTCATTTTAATTTGATCCTAAAATAGAAAGTTTGTTCTCGTGATTTACTTTTCCGGGCCACACAAAATGATACGGCGGGCCAGATTTGGCCCCCGGGCCGCCACTTTGACACGTGACCAAAAGTATGAATGAGCTACAAAGTGCCCACGGGTCACACATTTGACACCTTTTCTTTAGTCTCTCTGTAAATGGGCACCATTTACTGAGTAATTTCAGAAAGTCAACCGCGTTCTTCTGCGGCTTTCTTATTCTTTGCCTTTTTTTTGGGTCATACTTTAGTTCTTGTTCTACTACAGGTGTGAGCTTACAGTTAGTGGTTGCGGCAGCTCTAATGTGGGCACCTGTGGATTCGGGTATAGTACCTGCTTTAACCACACTTAGCTCCTTTGAAGGAGCCCTTGTACATTCTTGGCCGCTTAGAAAGTGGGCTTCTAAAACCGCTGGTTGATTTCTGGACGAGCTCCAGGACCTTACGACATGCTGCGTACCAGCCAGCCACTAAAATACACTTTAAACTTAAAATGTAGGTATTAAGTAGTCACTTAGCGAACACATGTTTGGGAGGATGGGAAGGTTTAAATTTATATTTTTTAAAATGGGCTCATTCATTCATTTTCAAGAACGCTCGTCCGTGTCAGGCTCGCGTGGTGCTGTAGCCAATCTGTGCTGATTTAGGGTGAAAGATAGAGCACACATTGTAGACTGGTCGCCAGTCAGTCATGGACTATTTATGTAATTCAAGATTTTTTTTGTCTTGACCTTTTTGATTGTGTTTTTGCTCTTTCTGAAGCACCAGAATTTACAGCCAAATTGGTTATAATACAAGAAGGAACACTATATATTCAAAACATCCGTACATTTTGTAAAAAATACAATAATTTTTTTATTTAACCACTTAAAAATATACTAAAACGATGGCTTATGCTTAAAGAGATGTATATAGGCCCACAATGTCCTAAAAGATTTTAGCTAGCAACCCATTTTTGGAAGTTAGAACTGATTGCAGGGGAGATTAAATGTCCACAACACAAACGTTAAGACAATTGCTGGAGAGAGTGAAGAAACCGAGGATCATGAATTTGTTGACCAAAATTCAGGAATGACCGCTGTGGAGATTACACGGACCAAACATTGACTTGGGCAAATTTGGATGTTGTGAGAGAGCCTGTCTACTACTAAGACTTTGAACCAATATTTGGCTTTGGGAGTGCCAACTGGAGCCATTGCAATTTTGACTAGTTTGGAAGGACCGAGATGTGAAGGTCAGGACTGGACAAATATTCACAAACTAGAAGATGAAGTTTCTGGAGACTGATTAAAAAGAAAATGTGGGAGTGATCTTAGGTTTTGAGGCCTTGAAAAGAATAATAAAGGGGATCAGAATTTTCCTGTGGGGAGTAATTACCTGCAATAAAGAGTTTATGTTTTCCTGGTGTTTTGTAAGTGAGACACATCATGCAAAAACTAGAAGAAAAAAACTAGAAAAAAATACATTTTTTTTTTAATTTGTGTGGGTGCTTGAATTCAACCTTTTCTTTTTATGTAACGTTCCATAAAATGTTAACATTTTGACAATCCTTCTGTTATTAATACGTGTTATTGACAATGTTTAGACAAAAGCTAGTTCAGATTGCAAAACAAGGCAAATCCGTAGAAATTCAACAATGAAAAAATGAAATTAAAAAAATGATATATATTAAATACAAAGGTCAAATTAAAGTTTAAATTCAGACATAAACAGGGTTTGAGATGCAAGTCCAATTCATTCCATGCCCAAAACCATATATCAAAACACTTTTATTTCAAATGTAATTTTCTTAAGACTAAGTAATTTTTGATGCCAAAACAAATTATTCTTTGCAGAGGATAAAGAAGGTGTACCCTTGTAAAAATGTGTCATAGCCCTTTTTTATTCCAGAACACACTGTTTGCTAAAATCCCCCCAGTTTAAATAAGAGAATGGACATAGAGGATGTGGTGGTAAAAATGGAGCATATTATTGTATTCGAGCTTCATACGGAATAAGAATTCTTTCAAAAAAATGTGGCTGTATCTCACCGCCTCCGCCTCTGAAATCATAACTTGTCATGAAAGAGGCGCTTCTTCTATTACCCTCGAAACCACAGTGCATGAGACTGCTTTGTACCAAGCACGGGGCCCCCTAGTGGAGAGCTCAGCAGGCTGCAGATTGAAAAATTGAGGATATGTGGCTAACTCACCCCGGGGTGCAAAGATAGAGCTTCAAAGAGACGCTGGAGATGATTGATGCCAAAGGAGGGGCTGGTAGCTTCAGGCAGCCATACTTGAGCGGGGAAAGTACCAATTGCCGAGACGGCCCAAGTGAACGGCCTCTCTGTCCTTTTTCAGCAGGAAAACACACACATACACACATATATACACACACACACACACACACTCTATCTCCACCCGTCTCCAGCTTGGGCTCCAATATCCTCTGTCCCACTTTGAAGATGTCAAAGAATAATATTGACAAAGTCTCCGGTGAAATGTTATTGTGGTTTCCCTTCGCAGATAGCTTGGGAAAGGAGAGAATTTGGACATGGCGGACCAGGAGGAGGAGGAGGAGGAGGACGGTGTCAGGATGGGAGTCAAGGTGTCCATCGGCTGAAGACAGGTACTTCAGAATAAATCTATTGAGTTTTGCTGTATACAAATAATTAGCTGTTAAACATCTTTGTCAGTGTGTTGTAGTCATTGGTAGAGATTATCGCAGTAGATGACCAATGCATTTTGACTGGTATTCAGGTGGACTAGATGTCATGTGGGCCGAACCAGTTTAGTTTTGGTCGTGAATGGGCGCCATTGGGTACTCGGACGTTTGGTCGCCAGTCTTTTGGTGACAGAAAGTTTACTGTTGAAACCAGCTCTAAAAATTATATTCATGGGAGAGAGTTTAATATCCAAGAAAGAGTGTTTAATATCTAAGTACTGTTTAATATCTAAGTTCATTTGACCGGTGACCAAGCGTCCAGTCATGCCGCCATTGTTCCTGCTAGTCCAAATGTTATCAATGGCACTGAAAGATGAGCATCCACAGCCAGTTTAAGTGAATTGGACATCTATCATTGTCAATAGCAGGCAAGGAATTAATTTATTTATCCATTTTGGGTACTCACAGGTCACTTCCAGTACATTTTGGCTCATTTCCTATTGAGTTTGAGGGATTTTCCACGATACTTCTTATTTGTTTGTCGCTTTCTGCTGATTTGGAGGCTTTTTAACTCAAAAACATCTGTTTTTGCGCTAACCGAGTGGTTTAATATGTTATTTCGTACATATTTCACAAGTTACAGTTCAACAAAACAATAAGAAATACAAAGACATTTTAATGTTTCTGACAATTTTATTTTAAGTATAAACCACCCTTATGCACTGAATAGCATATTTTTCAAAAAATGACACCATTGATTAATCATTTGGATTCATTTACGTTCAGGTTTGATACCTGGCTCCTGATTAAGGGATCTTTTTACGATTGATTACATGCTGTTACATTTTTAAAATGTTAAAAATTGAACTTCTCTGTAGGCTGATTTTAATTGTTTTGATATCTACGATTTTAATTGAGTTAGTTTCCCAATCCCAGCGCAATTTTGCCCTGCAGGGCATGTCAACACACACACAGGATGCCTGTCTGTCTATCTTCATTTTGCAGGGGTCAACATGACGAAAGGCAGGACAGGGAAGAGATAAAGTGACAGAGGTCAAACTCCGGCTTGCTTTTCCAAAGCAATGCCTCACTAGCATATTTTTTCATCCCATACTTCAATGCTAGGGTCAGGATACTATAACATGAAGTATTTGTTATAGTTTCATTAGCAACTATTGAAAGTAAACCACAAAGTGTTGTTTTAGGCCAACGTAATGTGGTGGTGGCCATATTGAGCTAATAAAACACCCATCAGAAAGGGTTCACGTCAAATTTAAATGTGAGAGTAGTATATATAAAAAAATGTTTATTGTAAAAAGGCTAAGTTCCATTAAGAAGCCCCTTTTTAGAACTACCATAAATGAGTTTTTTGAACACAGTACCTGTCAACTTATGATAAAAAAATGCAGTATTTTATGTTTTTTTGGTAATTTCAATGTGTACGCTGTATAACAACTTTTGTACGAGGGAGAAAAACTTAAAGTACTATATTTTCACGACTATAAGGCGCACTTAAAAGCCTTAAATTTTCTCCAAAATCGACAAAGCGCCTTATAAACCACTGAGTTTTTAGCTTAATCTTGAATTTCTTACATACACAAGGCGCACTGACTGATTGGGCGCCCCATCCACTTTGGGGGAAATTTTAACAAACTTTTAAGTACGCCCTATCTGAGTAAATATGTACCTGCATTTGTACGATTTATTATCACTTATCAAGGAGAATTGCAATCATTAAAAGGGTTGACTGTTTTGATACTGTACCTTCTTTTTTTTAGCAGAACACACTGTAAAAGTACTATTACAATCACTATACCAAGTCTGACCTTAGCTTGGTTGATAATAGTAGTGTTTTTCCCCCTGCTTTTTCCTCTTTATACAATTTGGACCTCTTTTTCATACAGGGATGAATGAATGAAGCTACACATCAAAGCTGGATGGCAAGGGTTCCCCATGATGGCTCTTCTTCAATCCCACTGATCACAGGCCATTGTGAGTAATTGTATTATCCCACAAGTAAAGAGGGTATCTCACCTCCTGCTTGTCGCCGGGCGAGTGAAAAAGGGCCGTCCCGCTGTTAAAGCAAATTTACCTTTCGGCTTTTTGAGGAAAAGATATGGAGGAGTAATCATGTTCTCCCCTCCTGTCATTGCAATATGTATTGGTAGTGGACAATAGAGGCTATTTATGTCATAATGTTATGGTAATAGGAAGCATAGAAATGACTTCAGTCGCATAGGCGGTGGCAAATTAAAGCTTTGGGGTGGGGAGAGCGTAGCATCGATAGCATATGTTCTGTGGATTGCACACGTGACTCCCATATGAACTCATGTATAAGATGCAAAAGTCGGGATTTGGGCTTCTTTTGAAGATGGGCATCATGCTTCTTTTGAAGATTATCTCGTTGAAGGGGCTTTTATGGCACACGTATGCCGACTGCTTGGGATCAAAGCTTCTACGCGTATGAAGTTTTTTCATAGGAAGCAGCCGGGAAATCTGCTCTCTGCCAACATGACAGGAGAAGGTCACCCAGGGGCGATTTAGAGTGTTCAACCAGCCTAAGCGTGCATGTTTTGGGGGACGTGGGAGGAAGCCAGAGTACTCAGAGAAAACCCACGCAAGCCCCGGGAGGTCATGCAAACTCCACATAACTATGAGGCTGAGGCGTTACCTACTCGGCAACCTGAAGATATTGAGATATATTAAACAGTACTTAGATATTAAACAGTACTTAGATATTAAACAGTACTTAGATATTAAACAGTACTTAGATATTAAACAGTACTTAGATATTAAACAGTACTTAGATATTAAACAGTACTTAGTTATTAGACAGTACTTAGATATTAGACAGTACTTAGATATTAGACAGTACTTAGATATTAAACAGTAATTAGATATTAAACAGTACTTAGATATTAAACTCTTTCTCATGAATATAATTTTGAGAGCTGGTTTCAACAGTAAACTCTGTCACCGGCGACCAAATGTCCGGTCACGCCCCATGTCAGCTGGGATAGGCTCCAGCACCCCTCACGACCCTAGTCAGGATAAAGCAGTTCATAAAATGAATGAACGAACGGGTCTGATTTGACGTGGATGTCATCAGGTCGGGCCGAACATAATGCGTTGATTTAAATGTTGCTTTCAAGTGACTATAATGGATGGTGTGCAAGAAGTGGGCAGAGGAGCATTTCAAGCTGCGTCTCGTAATAATAATAACCCGACCGACCGTAGACTCTGATAAACACACACACACACACACGCTCTCTCCAATATGAGCATCCCTCTTCTATCGACTCTTCAACGACACATGGAGCTGTTCTGGCACTTGACAGGAAGCAGAAGGGCTGTCAACAGACCGGCAGCCTGTTAGGAAACGCTCTGGCGTGAGGGTGCTATGTACAAACGCACACGCCAGAGCGCGTGCCCGTGCCGTAGCGCCAACGCAGACGCACGCAGATGAAACACGTCAACAGTCAGCAGCACGGCTTCTAAAGGCACCATAAAAACAAACGCACAGAGAGGTCCAGTGAGGGAAAGAATATTAAACAGCAAGCCTTGTATGACTGGAGGGCTCTCCATTAAAGAACACACACACGCACACACACACACACACACACACACAAGGAACTCTCATAGGAAAGATCTAGTGAAGTCATTTTCTGCTTCTTCAGCTGATCTGGAACATGTGTTAGGATGTGATCTCTACTTTTGGTCACTGACAAAAGAAAATACACCAACTTTATATAAATGTAGTCTTGCTTGAGCTACAAGATCGGAGTTCTAGTTCGCGTTGTGTGTGGTTTCACCCTCCCGTTGTCACCACCTTCTTGTCTTGGTTTGGCCTTTCAGAAATTTCCAAACATGTCAGGACCTCATGCCATAGAAATAAACAGAATGACCTGAAATACTCTATGAAGTAAAAAAAATGCAGCTTTTCTCCTTAGTTGTTTTGCTAGATACAATCTTGAAACCGCCACAATGCACAATAGAAAGAAAAGTACATGCATATTGAACTAAATAATTATATTAGGCAATACTGCGCTATCATAGCCACAAAGCAACATTATTTTTCACCAAAAAAAATACAAAAAAGCCCAAATTTGGAGTATTGTACAGATACTTTGAACTCCCACAGTATATAAAGCAACAAAGTATTTGAGTGAGTCACACTTGGCGGTGCTTAAAACTTCTAAATCGACACGGTAAGACAGTGGTCTGATTTACAAACCGCTTCACCTTTTTTGGGGTGCACAGCGTGATTGAAAGTCCCTTTCGAAGCTCTACGGGACCCTCATTCATCACGGCTCGCACACCCACAAGATGACTGGATTCTGTTTTGATATTGCACGCTCTCCACAAAAGTTGACAGAGTAACATTTACTAAGTAATCTGAGCGTAGTGGATACAGCCTGTACTGTTCTTAGGGGGCCATGTTTGGATTTTATTCCTCATAAGTCTCTCTAAGGCTCCGAAACCACAGATTCCCCTCATCGCCCAAGCCGCAGATTTATTCATATTGCCATTTTCCGTGAATTAAAACTCCCAGGTGTCTGGCATTCTTAAGCCAAGGCTCACAAATTAAGGGGGAGATTTCAGATTTGAGATATCCTTGGTGTGTAATCACACTCTTAACCCAGCCACATGTTGTTTATTCTTCGCAAAGGGTTTAAACGCAATATCTAAGTAGTGTTTTATCATCTGTCAACATGTCTGGTGTTGTAATGTTGAAATATTGCTTGTTTAAACCTTTATAATCCAATAATTTTGTTAGTAAAGGTTGTTAGCATCAGGCTAGCAAAATTTTGTCGAATCCATAATATTGTTTAGTCTTTGCAAGGGGTTTAAATGCAATATATAAGTAGTGTTTTATGATCTTTCAACATGTCTGATGTTGTAATGTTGAAATTTTGCTTGCTTAAACCTTTATAATCCAACAATTTTGTTTAAAAATGTTGTTAGCATCAAGCTAACAAAATTTCGTCAAATCCAGAATATTGTTTATTCTTTGCAAAAGGGTTTAAATACAATATGTAAGTAGTGTTTTATCATCTGTCAACACGTCTGGCATTTTAATGTTGAAATATTGTTTTTTAAATCTTTATAATCCATCAGTTTTGTTAGCATTTGGCTATCGAAATATGAAAAAAATTGTGATTTAGTTAAATGAACATCTTTTGAAAGTTAACTTGAACTGGGAGATGAAAAAATGGCGGTATTAATCTGTGAATTTGAAAACATTTCATCCATCTTTAACTTTCGGTTTAGCCATCATAGTATTTTCTGGATTAGCAATAAATTCATTTTCTCCATTCCCTGCCTTTTTACGCCAATTGTACTTCTTTGGGTCTTGAGTGATCTGGAACAGGATTCAAAACCCAAAACCTGTTGTAACCACATTGCTATTTCTCACTGCGATATTACATTCCTTTCTTTTTGAATACAGTACATAACAGCGTATCGATGGCAGATGTTCCCAGGAAAGCTCACATCTCCATTTTCTCCTCCTCTGTTGTCCTTAAAATTTTTGATGCGTTAAAATATCAAACATCAACATCAAAACCTCAGTCCATTGAGGCTGGGAATAGTCTCTCATTTTGAAATGTGTTTCACATTTTACGTTATTATCGTATCAAGTCCACCAGCGACTTGAGATGGGAGCATCAGTGATCTCTAATCCTTTAATAGAGACTTGCCTAGATAGTATTTCCATAGACAGACATTATGGAGAAAAAGGAGATAAAAAATAATTGAAAATTGCCAACGTTCCCCTTTGTTTGGCTTCATCAGCTATCGTGCAGATGCATACAGTTAAGCCCAAAGTCATTCATATAAATAAATTAAAATGATTTATTTCTTTTTTATCTACAGGCCGGAAACGACACAACATTGAGGGTCCATAGCTCAACTTGACAGTGTGGGAGAAACGACTCACATATACCAACTATAAGAACAGAAATTCATTCATTCCAGAAGTGCGTCCTAACTTGGATTTTTCGTAAGTAGAAACCCATTTTATATCTAAATTCTCACATTTGTTCTATGGTCCTAGAGTCCTAGGGTCCAAGGTTTAGGGTTAGGGTGTGTTTAAATACAAAATGGCTAGGGTTAGGGTATGTTTAAATAAAAAAATGGTTAGGGTAAGGGTTAGGGTTAGGGAACATTTGACAACCAGCGACCAAACATCCGAGCACCAAGCTGCCACGCCATAGTTTTTTTTACTGTCTGTAGGACTTGCCCATTTTTGAAAACCAAACAAAAGTAAACCAAAGGCTGGCAGTCAACCACTTGGGAAACCCAATGACGCAATCCTTCACACTGTACGATACTTCAGTGAAGTCCAAGTCCAGCCAGGTCCAGTTTGAAAGAGCCCCTCGGGTTCTGAGCACAGCCTTTCTGACTCTTTTCGGTGTGGCTGTAATTTACCAAACGGTTAGTAATGATTCTCTCGTTGCCTCGGAGGCTTTCTTCTTCCTATTCCTTGAGCAAACCGCAAAACTGTTCAAACCTCGAGGGGCATATCACTTCTGTTCGGCGTTATTATAAGCAAGCATTACTTTTTCAAGCAAATCCCATAATGATATGGAGTCTGGCGGCCACACAGGCAGTGGATTTGAATAAGCGGTCTATCCACAACTGGCCTTGAACCGGCCTTTAAAACTGTTCTGGTCATTGTCTGACCACTTTTACCCAACCTTAGCCTGGATATTTTATCTGTTTTATCGGCTTTTGTGGTATCTACTGAACCAATCCATGTCCAGAGCCACAATGGAGGTAACGTTAACCTCACTTGCACCTACGCTAAGTCAATTCACCCGGAAAGGCCAACTTGAAATAGTGTCAAACCTTCCCAAGAGGGGTTTAATTCTCATCCCCAGGCTTCCCTTTTGTGCCCTTAGCATGCCATACTCTCCACACAGTGAATGACGCAGCATTATGGATCCATCTATCATCCTGACAGACTAGAGGGGGGAAAAAAGTCTCTCATGGTTGCTTCCTTTCCCATGAAACCTAAACCAGTTTGCTTTGGGCAACATAAAGTGCCAAGCGTCCTCGAGCCAAGACACATTGGGTGAACCACTCTAAAATTTGAGGAGCTATAAATGATCGAAATGAAAATATTAGCCCGTTAGTCGCTGAGTCTTTACTTTCGATGCTTTGGTGTCAAGCGCCAGCCACATTCTCTACTTTGCTGCAGTTTGCATTCAGCCTCCTTCAGTGTATTGTAGCAACGTATTTTCCGCACTGTATGGGGAAACTAAAAGACTTTTTCTTTAAAATAAACAAGACCATGCATAGTAAAAACATCCTTTAGCAAATATAACCTTTATCCATTACTCAATGAATTCAGCTGGCACGCATGACAATGAAAGTCTTGCTGATATATCTCTTAAGGAAAGACCTATGTCATTTTTTGGGGAAAAAAAACGACATAGGTACCTATGTCGTTTTTCCCCCCAAAAAACGACATAGGTACCTATGTCGTTTTTTCTAAAAAAAACGACATAGGTACCTATGTCGTTTTTTATTGAGAAAACGACATAGGCACCTATGTCGTTTTTTATAGAGAAAACGACATAGGTACCTATGTCGTTTTTTTAGAAAAAACGACATAGGTACCTATGTCGTTTTTTATTGAGAAAACGACATAGGTACCTATGTCGTTTTTTATTGAGAAAACGACATAGGTACCTATGTCGTTTTTTATTGAGAAAACGACATAGGTACCTATGTCGTTTTTTATTGAGAAAACGACATAGGTATCTATGTCGTTTTTTTTAGAAAAAAAACGACATAGGTACCTATGTCGTTTTTTATTGAGAAAACGACATAGGTACCTATGTCATTTTTTATAGAACACGACATAGGTACCTATGTCGTTTTTTATAGAGAAAACGACAATAGGTACCTATGTCGTTTTTATTGAGAAAACAACATAGGTACCTATGTCGTTTTTTATTGAGAAAACGACATAGGTATCTATGTCGTTTTTTTAGAAAAAAACGACATAGGTACCTATGTCGTTTTTTTCTAAAATAAACAAGACCATGCATAGTAAAAACATCCTTTAGCAAATATAACCTTTATCCATTACTCAATGAATTCAGCTGGCACGCATGACAATGAAAGTCTTGCTGATATATCTCTTAAGGAAAGACCTATGTCATTTTTTGGGGAAAAAAAACGACATAGGTACCTATGTCGTTTTTCCCCCCAAAAAACGACATAGGTACCTATGTCGTTTTCTCTATAAAAAACGACATAGGTGCCTATGTCGTTTTCTCAATAAAAAACGACATAGGTACCTATGTCGTTTTTTTTAGAAAAAACGACATAGGTACCTATGTCGTTTTCTCAATAAAAAACGACATAGGTACCTATGTCGTTTTCTCTATAAAAAACGACATAGGTACCTATGTCGTTTTCTCAATAAACAACGACATAGGTACCTATGTCGTTTTCTCAATAAAAAACGACATAGGTACCTATGTCGTTTTTTCTAAAAAAACGACATAGGTACCTATGTCGTTTTCTCTATAAAAAACGACATAGGTGCCTATGTCGTTTTCTCAATAAAAAACGACATAGGTACCTATGTCGTTTTTTATTGAGAAAACGACATAGGCACCTATGTCGTTTTTTATAGAGAAAACGACATAGGTACCTATGTCGTTTTTTTAGAAAAAACGACATAGGTACCTATGTCGTTTTTTATTGAGAAAACGACATAGGTACCTATGTCGTTGTTTATTGAGAAAACGACATAGGTACCTATGTCGTTTTTTATAGAGAAAACGACATAGGTACCTATGTCGTTTTTTATTGAGAAAACGACATAGGTACCTATGTCGTTTTTTATTGAGAAAACGACATAGGTACCTATGTCGTTTTTTATTGAGAAAACGACATAGGTACCTATGTCGTTTTTTATTGAGAAAACGACATAGGTATCTATGTCGTTTTTTTAGAAAAAAAACGACATAGGTACCTATGTCGTTTTTTATTGAGAAAACGACATAGGTACCTATGTCGTTTTTTATTGAGAAAACGACATAGGTACCTATGTCGTTTTTTATTGAGAAAACGACATAGGTACCTATGTCGTTTTTTATTGAGAAAACGACATAGGTATCTATGTCGTTTTTTTAGAAAAAAACGACATAGGTACCTATGTCGTTTTTATTGAGAAAACGACATAGGTACCTATGTCGTTTTTTATAGAGAAAACGACAATAGGTACCTATGTCGTTTTTATTGAGAAAACGACATAGGTATCTATGTCGTTTTTTTAGAAAAAAACGACATAGGTACCTATGTCGTTTTTATTGAGAAAACGACATAGGTACCTATGTCGTTTTTTTATAGAGAAAACGACAATAGGTACCTATGTCGTTTTTATTGAGAAAACGACATAGGTACCTATGTCGTTTTTTATTGAGAAAACGACATAGGTACCTATGTCGTTTTTTATTGAGAAAACGACATAGGTACCTATGTCGTTTTTTATTGAGAAAACGACATAGGTACCTATGTCGTTTTTTATAGAGAAAACGACATAGGTACCTATGTCATTTTTTATAGAACACGACATAGGTACCTATGTCGTTTTTTATTGAGAAAACGACATAGGTACCTATGTCGTTTTTTTAGAAAAAACGACATAGGTACCTTTGTCGTTTTTTATTGAGAAAATGACATAGGTACCTATGTCGTTTTTTTAGAAAAAACAACATAGGTACCTATGTCGTTTTTTCAATAAAAACGACATAGGTACCTATGTCGTTTTTGTGTCGTTTTTGATAGAGAAAACGACATAGGTACCTATGTCGTTTTTTTAGAAAAAACGACATAGGTACCTATGTCGTTTTTATTGAGAAAACGACATAGGTACCTATGTCGTTTTTTTATTGAGAAAACGACATAGGTACCTATGTCGTTTTTTTTAAAAAAACGACATAGGTATCTATGTCGTTTTTTATTGAGAAAACGACATTGGTACCTATGTCGTTTTTTATAGAGAAAACGACATAGGTACCTATGTCGTTTTTGTGTCGTTTTTGATAGAGAAAACGACATAGGTACCTATGTCGTTTTTTCTAAAAAAACGACATAGGTACCTATGTCGTTTTTATTGAGAAAACGACATAGGTACCTATGTCGTTTTTTATAGAGAAAACGACATAGGTACCTATGTCGTTTTTTTAGAAAAAACGACATAGGTATCTATGTCGTTTTTTATTGAGAAAACGACATAGGTACCTATGTCGTTTTTTTAGAAAAAACGACATAGGTATCTATGTCGTTTTTTATTGAGAAAACGACATAGGTACCTATGTCGTTTTTATTGAGAAAACGACATAGGTACCTATGTCGTTTTTTATTGAAAAAACGACATAGGTACCTATGTCGTTTTTTATTGAGAAAACGACATAGGTACCTATGTCGTTTTTTTTAGAAAAAACGACATAGGTACCTATGTCGTTTTTTATAGAGAAAACGACATAGGTACCTATGTCGTTTTTTTAGAAAAGACGACATAGGTACCTATGTCGTTTTATATTGAGAAAACGACATAGGTACCTATGTCGTTTTTTATAGAGAAAACGACATAGGTACCTATGTCGTTTTTTATTGAGAAAACGACATAGGTACCTATGTCATTTTTTATAGAACACGACATAGGTACCTATGTCGTTTTTTATTGAGAAAACGACATAGGTACCTATGTCGTTTTTTTTAGAAAAAACGACATAGGTACCTATGTCGTTTTTTATAGAGAAAACGACATAGGTACCTATGTCGTTTTTTTAGAAAAGACGACATAGGTACCTATGTCGTTTTATATTGAGAAAACGACATAGGTACCTATGTCGTTTTTTATAGAGAAAACGACATAGGTACCTATGTCGTTTTTTATTGAGAAAACGACATAGGTACCTATGTCATTTTTTATAGAACACGACATAGGTACCTATGTCGTTTTTTATTGAGAAAACGACATAGGTACCTATGTCGTTTTTTTAGAAAAAACGACATAGGTACCTATGTCATTTTTTATTGAGAAAACGACATAGGTACCTATGTCGTTTTTTATTGAGAAAACGACATAGGTATCTATGTCGTTTTTTTTAGAAAAAAAACGACATAGGTACCTATGTCGTTTTTATTGAGAAAACGACATAGGTACCTATGTCGTTTTTTTATTGAGAAAACGACATAGGTACCTATGTCGTTTTTTATAGAGAAAACGACAATAGGTACCTATGTCGTTTTTATTGAGAAAACGACATAGGTACCTATGTCATTTTTTATTGAGAAAACGACATAGGTACCTATGTCGTTTTTTATTGAGAAAACGACATAGGTACCTATGTCGTTTTTTATTGAGAAAACGACATAGGTACCTATGTCGTTTTTTATAGAGAAAACGACATAGGTACCTATGTCATTTTTTATAGAACACGACATAGGTACCTATGTCATTTTTTATTGAGAAAACGACATAGGTACCTATGTCGTTTTTTTTAGAAAAAACGACATAGGTACCTATGTCGTTTTTATTGAGAAAACGACATAGGTACCTATGTCGTTTTTTATTGAGAAAACGACATAGGTACCTATGTCGTTTTTTATAGAGAAAACGACATAGGTACCTATGTCGTTTTTTATTGAGAAAACGACATAGGTACCTATGTCATTTTTTATAGAACACGACATAGGTACCTATGTCATTTTTTATTGAGAAAACGACATAGGTACCTATGTCGTTTTTTTAGAAAAAACGACATAGGTACCTATGTCGTTTTTTATTGAGAAAATGACATAGGTACCTATGTCGTTTTTTTAGAAAAAACAACATAGGTACCTATGTCGTTTTTTCAATAAAAACGACATAGGTACCTATGTCGTTTTTGTGTCGTTTTTGATAGAGAAAACGACATAGGTACCTATGTCGTTTTTATTGAGAAAACGACATAGGTACCTATGTCGTTTTTTATAGAGAAAACGACATAGGTACCTATGTCGTTTTTTATTGAGAAAACGACATAGGTACCTATGTCGTTTTTTAGTGAGAAAACGACATAGGTACCTATGTCGTTTTTATTGAGAAAACGACATAGGTACCTATGTCGTTTTTTATAGAGAAAACGACATAGGTACCTATGTCATTTTTTATTGAGAAAACGACATAGGTACCTATGTCATTTTTTATAGAACACGACATAGGTACCTATGTCGTTTTTCATTGAGAAAACAACATAGGTACCTATGTCGTTTTTTCTAAAAAAAATGACATAGGTACCTATGTCATTTTTTATAGAACACGACATAGGTACCTATGTCGTTTTTCATTGAGAAAACAACATAGGTACCTATGTCGTTTTTTCTAAAAAAAATGACATAGGTACCTATGTCGTTTTTATTGAGAAAACGACATAGGTACCTATGTCGTTTTTTATAGAGAAAACGACATAGGTACCTATGTCGTTTTTTCTAAAAAAACGACATAGGTACCTATGTCGTTTTCTCTATAAAAAACGACATAGGTACCTATGTCGTTTTCTCAATAAAAACGACATAGGTACCTATGTCGTTTTTTTTAGAAAAAACGACATAGGTACCTATGTCGTTTTTTATAGAGAAAACGACATAGGTACCTATGTCGTTTTTTTAGAAAAGACGACATAGGTACCTATGTCGTTTTATATTGAGAAAACGACATAGGTACCTATGTCGTTTTTTATAGAGAAAACGACATAGGTACCTATGTCGTTTTTTATTGAGAAAACGACATAGGTACCTATGTCATTTTTTATAGAACACGACATAGGTACCTATGTCGTTTTTTATTGAGAAAACGACATAGGTACCTATGTCGTTTTTTTTAGAAAAAACGACATAGGTACCTATGTCGTTTTTTATAGAGAAAACGACATAGGTACCTATGTCGTTTTTTTAGAAAAGTCGACATAGGTACCTATGTCGTTTTATATTGAGAAAACGACATAGGTACCTATGTCGTTTTTCATTGAGAAAACGACATAGGTACCTATGTCGTTTTTTATAGAGAAAACGACATAGGTACCTATGTCGTTTTTTATTGAGAAAACGACATAGGTACCTATGTCATTTTTTATAGAACACGACATAGGTACCTATGTCATTTTTTATTGAGAAAACGACATAGGTACCTATGTCGTTTTTTTAGAAAAAACGACATAGGTACCTATGTCGTTTTTTATTGAGAAAATGACATAGGTACCTATGTCGTTTTTTTAGAAAAAACAACATAGGTACCTATGTCGTTTTTTCAATAAAAACGACATAGGTACCTATGTCGTTTTTGTGTCGTTTTTGATAGAGAAAACGACATAGGTACCTATGTCGTTTTTATTGAGAAAACGACATAGGTACCTATGTCGTTTTTTATAGAGAAAACGACATAGGTACCTATGTCGTTTTTTATTGAGAAAACGACATAGGTACCTATGTCGTTTTTTAGTGAGAAAACGACATAGGTACCTATGTCGTTTTTATTGAGAAAACGACATAGGTACCTATGTCGTTTTTTATAGAGAAAACGACATAGGTACCTATGTCATTTTTTATTGAGAAAACGACATAGGTACCTATGTCATTTTTTATAGAACACGACATAGGTACCTATGTCGTTTTTCATTGAGAAAACAACATAGGTACCTATGTCGTTTTTTCTAAAAAAAATGACATAGGTACCTATGTCATTTTTTATAGAACACGACATAGGTACCTATGTCGTTTTTCATTGAGAAAACAACATAGGTACCTATGTCGTTTTTTCTAAAAAAAATGACATAGGTACCTATGTCGTTTTTATTGAGAAAACGACATAGGTACCTATGTCGTTTTTTATAGAGAAAACGACATAGGTACCTATGTCGTTTTTTTAGAAAAAACGACATAGGTACCTATGTCGCTTTTTATTGAGAAAACGACATAGGTACCTATGTCGTTTTTTTTTAGAAAAAACGACATAGGTACCTATGTCGTTTTTATTGAGAAAACGACATAGGTACCTATGTCGTTTTTTATAGAACACGACATAGGTACCTATGTCGCTTTTTATTGAGAAAACGACATAGGTACCTATGTCGTTTTTTATTGAGAAAACGACGTAGGTACCTATGTCGTTTTTTTTTAGAAAAAACGACATAGGTACCTATGTCGTTTTTATTGAGAAAACGACATAGGTACCTATGTCGTTTTTTATAGAACACGACATAGGTACCTATGTCGTTTTTTTATTGAGAAAACGACATAGGTACCTATGTCGTTTTTTATTGAGAAAACGACATAGGTACCTATGTCGTTTTTTATTGAGAAAACGACATAGGTACCTATGTCGTTTTTTCTAAAAAAAAACGACATAGATACCTATGTCGTTTTCTCTATAAAAAAACGACATAGGTACGTACCTATGTCGTTTTTTTTAGAAAAAACGACATAGGTACTTATGTCATTTTTCGGGGAAAAAACGACATAGGTACCTATGTCATTTTCTCAATAAAAAACGACATAGGTACCTATGTCGTTTTTTTCCCCCAAAAATGACATAGGTACCTATGTCGTTTTTTTCCCCATAAAAAATGACATGGGTACCTATGTCGTTTTTTCCCCAAAAAATGACATTGGTACGTACCTATGTCGTTTTTTGGGGGGGAAAACGAATTTAAAAAAAAATGTCTTACCGAGCTCATTCATGTTTCTCTCAGAATGAATCTTTGTAAATATTTTTTCTCCATTCCCCGTAACTTATTTGGTAGTAAAGTCGTCAACCACAGGTCCTATCATCACTTCCTCTGTCGATATTTCTGACAACTTGCTGAATCCACCCTTTTTTTCCCTCTTCATTTTAACTCACTTGTTCTCCTCCCGTTAATCCTGTCACAAAAAAGACAATAATCTAACCTAATATTTAATTCCCCTAACAGCATAATTACCTAATTACCTGTTTGAATGAATGCATAATATTCATTAATTTTCTGTTCACTTTTTCCTCACAGGGGCCACGGGGGTGCTGGAGCCCATTCCAGGCAACAATGGTCTGATTTTATATTTTTAAAAACAAAACAAAAAATTTGTTTTAGTTCATGTAACAGTAGTTTTTGGCCCTTCTAATAAAAATTAAGATTTTTATTTCTCTCTATATATATTAATTTATGAAATTCAAATGTAGGCAGTTACAATTGCGTCACTACCTCACACCACTGCAGTCGATACCATTGACACTAAATATAGGGGTGTCCTTTCCCTGATATTTTGTCTTAAAATAGTTACGCTTTTTATTTTCTCTATACAGTCGTGTAATTAACAATTCAATCAGGGAAAGTCCTCAAAAATTGGTCAAAAAGTCAAATGGTCAAATACAAGCTGCAATTTCGAAATAGTAAGTCATACATTACAGCGTAAGTGATGGTTTCACCTATACCGGAAGTAGCCGTGTTTACAGCGTGTTAGCATTGTCCAGATGAAGTTCATATGATTTCTGGCGTTATTGTGAGCAACACATTGATCATTAATATTACGGCCGTGGATTATTTTATTTAATAAAGCGCTATATTGTAGTTTGTACAAGGGCCACGCTACGGCAAAACGAAGCAGCGATGGCCAGCTGCAAGGGGAACTAACGAGGCTGGCTAACCTGCCTCGCTGCCAGTCGAGTCGTACAGGTAAAGAACGCATGCTGTTAAAAGCGCATCTGTGTCTTGTTGTCGCAACTTTTTACTCTTTACACGTGGCTTCACTCATTCACTGCCATCGACAACAATAAGCGTTAAATCTAGTTTAATAGGGGTATTTAGCTGGCATTACCCGATTGCGTTTTACTGACGTCCAATCTGTTTGGACTGGGTAGATCATTAAAGTGGATTTGACGTCTATCGTCGTCAATGGCACACAATAAGTTAAGTTTTGTAATACAATTAAAGTCGATAGAATGATGCGATTTAAGTAGGAACATGCTAAAGTTACAGTGTGATCAATAATAAAACATTTTTTGTACCTTGAGCCCTTCCCTAAATTAAATTTACATCTATAAAAATAGAGATTTCCAAGTCAATATTCATCCTAACGTTATGGTTACAAAATATTCATGTTTAATTTGACTACTTTGGGATCCAGCATTTTGTTTCTCTAACACTACCTGTTGATTTTGGGCAATTTGGGTAACTTCATGTTGATTTTGGGTCAATTTCTGTCAACTGTGACTGACAATTGACTTTAATCTCGCAGGTGAGCGGCCATGGGCGCTGAAAGCAGCGCAGTTCGAAGCTGCACGCCGGAGGAGCCGCTCCTGAGCCTGCCCTTCGGTCTCACCATGTTCTCCGCCGTACTCCAGGACGGAAGGGCCGCTTCTGTGTTTGTTCACAAGCGCGGCAAAGAAGATAAGGTCAATAAAGCGGCCAAGGTGCGTTTATTTAAAAGGAGATTTATTTAAAAAAATGTTTACCACCATGCGTTACATTCACGTCTCCGCCACAGCACCTGAAGACCCTGAGGCACCCCTGCCTGTTGCGCTTCCTATCCTGCTCGGTGCAAGTGGACGGCAGCATCCACCTGGTGACGGAGCGCGTCAAACCTCTGGAGCAGGTGCTGGACCACCTGACCCCAGAAGAAATCTGCGCCGGCATCTACGACCTCTTGCAGGCACTCGTCTTTCTGCACGAGAGGGTGAGCACGCCGTCACCAGGTCCCTGCGAGGGCAGCAGCTGGAACAGATTGTGACCAGGGTTCCCCAAACTTACATTTTTTGCTAACCCATTTTCTCGAACCGTCAGGGGAAGTCGAGCCACAACAACGTATGTGTCTCGTCGGTATTTGTCAGTGAAGATGGACATTGGAAACTTGGTGGGATGGAGACTGTTTGTAAATTCTGTGAAGCGACGCCACAGGTAGGACGACCCACTGTAAAATTGGCGATAGTGGAAAATGTTTTGACTATTGTACTTTTTCCTCAGTTTCTTGCCAGCATTCGCAGTGTGAGGGACGCCAGCTGTATTCCTCCAGAAGAGCAGGTTAGTTCGTCAAACCATCACAGCATGGAGGAAAAAGAAGTTGAATGAAGTGTTTTCAGGTGGAGGGTTTTCAAATGCTTACCGATAAACACGCCCACACGCGAGACTGTTACTCTTTCGGCGCCATGCTTGCCGGGCTCCTGCCTCTATTGAATGGTTACGGTGAGGAAATTCAACATCGCACTTGATCGTATTACAAGTCTTATTATGAATCTCCTTGTGTAGTGTCGCAAGAACTGTCCGACAGTCTGAAGAAGACGTTGCAAGCCGGCCCGCTAAACTCCGACCCTTCATGTCGGCCTGCCCTCAGCTCCCTGCTGACTCATGATTTTTTCAGGTGCGCCCACCTTCTCGACGCATGCCGAAAGCTTGTTAGCTTGAACGCTTTCTTCGTCTGCGCAGGAACGACTTTCTGGAAGTGATGAACTTTCTGACCAGCCTAACACTGAAGACGGAAGAGGAAAAAAATGAATTCTTCAAGTGAGTGATGGATGGAGATGTGATAGCAGCTTGCTAACTAAAGATAATCTGAAAAATCACTTTGTGCAGATTTCTTCTGGACAGAGTCCAGACTCTCCCGGAAGAACTGACAGCTGCTCGTCTGGTCCCCAAACTACTCAACTCGTTTGTGTTTGCCGAGCCGACGGCCGTTAAAAGCTTCTTGCCGCATCTCCTAAAGCCAAAGAAGGGTATGACAAAAAACAAGCTGGTGTGAAGCCACCAGAAAACTCAAGTCACCAATTGTTCTTTCCTCTTGTGTAGATCGAAGCAGCGACGAATGCCTGCTGTCTGTCTCGTTGTACCGAAAGTACGTCATTCCACAACTTCTCAGGCTGTTCAAAGTCAACGAGGAACACGTGAGGATGGTGTTGTTGGCAAACATTCACATCTACGCTCAGTTTTTCTCTCACGAGGAGCTGAAGACTCAGATCCTACCTCAGGTACACAGTGACTTTTGCATAAGTTATCTTTCTTTATTTTGATTTTATAGTATTTAAAAATGGCATCCTGTAAAGTTGATTTCATAGGTGGGAATGGCATTAATGTCCATTAACAAATGAGAAGGAAATATGATTTTGTTTCTCTGTGTAGGTTTTGCTTGGAATGAGAGACACCAACGATACTTTGGTCGCTATGACGCTGCAGAGCCTGGCTATGTTGGTGCCCTTGCTCGGGGCTCATGTGGTAGTCGGAGGAGAAAGAACCAAGGTCTTTAAACGCACCACTCCCAAGTTTACCAGGTCTGCTGAAGCCACGCCTGAAAGTAAGAAAACATGACCACAGAGCAACCTTTTTCAGTTAATAAATCCCGCCGGATCTGAAGGTTGACTTTTCTGGTCGCAGCGTCACCCGTCCACATCATTGAAGGCTCTTATCCACAAATGGAGCAGCCTTCCAAGGTTTTGAATTTGTTCCCCAGACCGCCTGAAGATCTCATTCATGGTCACACGGGACAATTTTCAGAGAGGAGGGAAATATCACAGAATTTCACGCTGGAACCAACGTCAGGTTTGAAAAATGACACATACTACCAGATCATTTTGGAGACTTTATTTGTGTAATAGTTTCCCAATGGTGTGGTTTGCAGGCCTCAACAAGCCAAAGTCGCTTACCTTAAATGGCTTGAGTCAGCACAGAGACGTAGACTCTTCCAGCCCAGAAGAAGGGATGCACTCCCCCAAAGGCAGTGGCGAAGACTGGCCCGACTGGAGTGATCAGGACGAGGGTGAGGACCAGAAGAGCCAGCCAGTCCAGATCCTCATCGAACCCTCGGGTCGGGCATGCAGAACGTTAGAAGACGAAGAGCCTTGGGATGAATTTGAGGACACTGAAGGGACCTCTGGGACCTCGCCTGACATATTCACTCTGCCTGCTGAGAAACAAACCACTGAGCCACAGAAACTGGGATCTTCCAAAGCTTTGAAATTGAGCTCAAGCACTCACCCGGCCAGTCCACCCCCAACGGACCCCAAGCCTGCTGGGCGGCACATTGGAGATCTCGGGGAGGAGTTCACCATCAAAGTGAAGAAGAAGCTGCCGCACCAAGTGGACCCAGAGCTGGATTTGTTTGCAGACATGGTGCCGGACATCAAGCTGTCTTCTCCAACTCTGATCACATTGTGCGCGAGCGGTGATGCCGGGATGACTTTGCCCATCTCGGCCACGGGCACAACAACAACAACACTGCTGTCTTCCAAGTTTGCTGCCGCCAGTTCGATTGAGGTTAGTTTGTTCATTTTACCAGTTCAAATCCGATGGTGCTACTGAAAGGGGTAAGACAGAAACTACTAACTCCTTGCCAATTGGAATGTGTCTTTTTTTAGGCTGAAGCAGAAGGTTGGGGTGATGGAGATGACCTCAACTGGGAGGAAGACACTGGCTGGGGATGACATTCGTCAGGAAGGACCTATGGGAGGGACACTTTCCCCAATTCTGATTTTTGACTCAAAAACATTGCCTTTGTTTATTCAAGTGGATGGAATCAATACTGATCAGGTGGGTGGAGGAAGTAATTACAAATTTTAATTTGCTTGCTAACTGACATGGATCAATAAGGATAAAATAGTGCCAATTTCCTAATGGCCATGTGAAGATCTAGAACTATTCGTGTCAGGTTTGATGCCCAAAAGGTTTGTTGCACTTTGAATGAATGTGAAGTATGCATTAGATTAATTTATTAGAGGCTTTTTTTCCAGGGTGGGCGGGAGGAGGGGGTTGTTGGTCAAATAAAATGTTTACTTTAACAGAAAACGAATGTTTTTTTTCTAGATGTCATTTGTTAATTTTATAGGAACTTTACTTCTCCAATTCAACCACAGAAATTTAAGTTTGTGTGTATAACATTTGGCATTTCTATCTTTTCAGGTTAAGAAATGCTTGGACTCATTCACCGAAGACTGCAGCGTGACTTCACAAACTTTGCAAAAAAGGTACCAAATACAAAACTATTTAAGACTTGGCACCAAAAATTCCAAGCATGGGGCTTCAAGGTGAGTGTCCACTTCTAACATTCTTCCGAGGACTATGCAGGATGGCTTCACAAGCCTGCTTCCCCATCTCTGCTGTTTCAAAATTATTGGCCAAAGCAATGGGTTCTAACATATTGGAACACCCTGTATTTGTGGGCCAAACTCCATGAAGAGTCTGCACTAAGCAGGTAAAATTATAATTGCTACTCAAAATATTGGATCTCATGTCCTAGTTGGACTTATGGCATACTAACCTGATCACATCTGGATCTCAGAAGGTAAGCAGGGTCTGGTTAGTACTTGGATGGGAGATTGCCTGGGAATATCATGAGCTGGAAGCTCTAATCTTACCAAAAAGGAGTTAATTCCCCTTGGTAACATAAGTGCTTACAGCACATGGTATTCCCAGGCAATCTCCCATCCAAGTACTAACCAGACCCTGCTTACCTTCTGAGATCCAGATGTGATCAGGTTAGTATGCCATAAGTCCAACTAGGACATGAGATCCAATATTTTGAGTAGCAATTATAATTTTACCTGCTTAGTGCAGATTCTTCATGGAGTTTGGCCCACAAATATAGGGTGTTCCAATATGTTAGACCCCATTGCTTTGGCCAATAATTTTGAGACAGCAGAGATGGCGAAGCAAGGTTTGTGAAGCCATCCTGCATAGTCTTAGGGAAAATGTTAGAACAAGTGTGGAAACTTACATTTTTGCCCTTTTCTTGAAATGTTGCGGTGCCAAGTCCTAATTGATTTTGTAGTTAGTACCTTCTTTGCAAAATTTGTGAAGGCAACGTGTACTGTCTTCGGTGACTAAGTCCAAGCCTACTTTAACCTGAAAAGATAGAAATATCAAATGTTACAAACAAAAACTGTCAAAATTATTGGCCTATGGAATAGGTTCAAAATTATTGGAACACCCTATAATGTATTAGGTCAAATTGTCCACTTAAAGTACATTAATGTAAGTACTCCAATGACAACTACAAATTGTTTCTATTGAAATATTTAATCAACATCATTCAAGATTGATATATATAAAAAATAGCATCGTCATGCTGTTTAAATATTTTTTTAACAACAACAAAAAAGCCACTGCACGGGCTATTTTGTAGCCGTGGCTGCACTAATTTCACTTATAAGCACCTGTAGCTCCTGTAGTCTGCCCACCAGCCACAAAGGAGGAGACGTCATCTGTGCTTCTGTTTTGCCTGCGACGAGTGCCTGGAGTTCCCTCAGCGCACTTTCGGCCTTCTGCGTGCAGCGGCTGTAATCCTCGTCGCTCTCCTGCCGAGCTCGTTTGGCCTGCGGCTGCATACAAACGAGACAAAAGTCATCACTTTGACAGAAATAAATACGTTAAAAAAAACATGAAATGTTTCTTCGATCTTTATAGGTCAACAGCATGCATGTAACTCACCTCTGAGGGCGTCGTAGGTTGAACAGATATTTCCATGGAAACCTCCTTCGGGGACTCGAGCGCACAATTGTGTTGCTGTAAAACAGTCTTCTCCGCCTCGAGTCTTTCCAACCGTGTGTCTTTGACTTCTTCTGGTGTACTTACAGTCTATAATACCACACACATTTATTCACTCTTTGCCATTGAACAAGCAAACAATCACTAAAAAGTGGTGAGTTTTCTTACCTTGCTGAGGAAAGTCACCACCTTGCTTTTAGTTTCTTCCAAGCACAAACTGTATGAAATGACCTCCTCGTGCTGTGTTATCTTAAACAAGAACAGATATGATAGTCATGATTTTAAAAAAATGATGTGCAAAGTTAAGTCGTACCCATTGTCTACCTCCACAAAACGAGCAAAAGCCTCCAAAGTGTGTTGCTCGACCAACCAGGAGGAACTTTGCGCTAAGAGCGATCCAAACAAGTTGCTCAACCTGGACAAAATTTCACTCTGGGAACAACAGAACAAGAGAATTGTCAAGAGTCAAGCACAGTGTTGTGATTGACTCCATTTCCATTCTGATTGGACTTCATACCTGGCTTTCAGGAGGGATAAAAACCTTCCCCATCGACGAAAGGAACTCCAAGACAGCGAAGAGTAGCTCATCTGGACATTTCTGAGACACAACAGCATCCACGCACACCAGCGCCTACAAAAAAACCCACATACGCTACATAAAAAGTCAACTTTAAACCATTTTTAAAGGGCAAGCAACCAATATCAATCATAAGAAAATGGTAAAATGTACACACACCTGGATAATGACTTGAGGCTCCATGTTTTTGATCAAAACTGCTGTTATTGAAAAAAGAAGCTGCAGAGTGGAGCGGAGTATTTGATGGCTTTGCACCTGCACATTCCAGCAAAATGATTTACTCACATACCACCAACATAAAAGTTAGATCTACTTAGAACTTTAAAATCTGTCCAGTACTTGTGTGTTTCACCTGATGTGGCGTCATTCTCTGCCACAACTCTTTGACTATAGTGGAGGAAAAAGAGTGCTGATCCCCTTCACGTGACTTTTCTTGAACCACCACTAGGAGACATTGCAGTACCGCATTCTGAAAGTATGGAGTAGAGAGAAAAAAAAAACATTTAATGATGACATATCGCCCAATGTTAGACTGTCATTAACATACATGTTAACCTCAGCCAATTCCTCCCCTTATTAATGATTTCA
The DNA here is from genome assembly GCF_051989575.1 of Stigmatopora nigra. Taxonomy (NCBI): domain Eukaryota; kingdom Metazoa; phylum Chordata; class Actinopteri; order Syngnathiformes; family Syngnathidae; genus Stigmatopora; species Stigmatopora nigra. The sequence continues at coordinate 6,070,502 of NC_135512.1, forward strand.
ATTCCCCTTATTAAGCGATAAATCAAAAAATAAACATACAAATGCCATGCGGCACATAGTTACTCACATAGGGTGCACATATGTCCTTACCAATTTGTCCACTTGGCCCAGTTTGTAGCCCCCAATCTGCCAGTCGGCCAAAGCTTTTTGAGCTAACGCAATGATGTCCGACTCCACAAGTTGACGGGCCTCATCGCAAAGAGAGCGGAGCAAGACTTGACTCCATATTGGAAGGTTGGCATCCTCGGATGGAGGGAACCGTGCCAGTAATTCCATCTAGTAAAAAGAATACACATACTTATTAATTTTTTACAAAAAAAGGTGGTTTGGATGCACGTTTTGGACCCTCCTCCCAATATGGCTAACCTGATGGCTGGGCGTCATGAGGAAAAGCATTCGTCGGAGCAGAAGACCCAGATGCCACTTTTGGGAGCATTCGGCTACACAGGTTTTCACCTGGCAAGGGGTGGAGCTTGTATTTAATTTAAGATCGGAAGACGGCTCCAAACTTGTGAAAAAATACCCACCAATTGAGCGATGAGAAGGACATGATGGAGACAAAGTTCTGCTGATTCGTACCTAAAATAAAGAAATAGACCAGTCAATCAAAAAGTAGGAAAATATAGCAATATAAATCTTTTTTGGAATAATAAGCTTATAAAAAGACATACTTTTCCCATGTCTGCATTAGTCCCAGCACATTAGGCCTTTCTCATTAGTTTTTATCCTTTAACATTGTAATTATTCATTTACTTTTTATAATGAGCAATTTCTATTTAAAAATGAAAATTAAGCTCCAACAATAGTCTTGAAGGCATTCAACACAACAGCCATATTCCATGCATACGTTTAAGGTACATTGTCAGTTTTGGTGAAAAATCAAGTTTTTTTTCCTTGTATTCTTAAAAATATAACTTTTCCTTTTCCAATATTGTGTCACTTTGCCATTTTGCAAGGCATTCTTTTAGCATGTTATAGCATTTGTGTCAACAACAACAGAAATTCTCACCGAGCAGTGAAGCACCAAACGTCCGTGGCCAACAGAGCAGTGTGGGTGTCGGCCTGGATCGCAGCGGTCACCAAGCACCGCTCCTATCAGGAAAAAAAAATAAAGATTCACAATGACATAAAGAGGAGTGGTTCTGGTGTGAAAACCTGAGCAGAAAATGTTATCAAGAAATAAAGTGAAAGCAGATATGAATGCAAGCGGAATCAAAGTGTCGCTTGGGGTGAATGAGAGGAAATCCTTCACAAAACATATGCAGGGGCCAATGTGATTAGAATCTTGATAAAAAAAACACCTGATTTCAGACCAAACTCTTAAAGTGAAACTTAAAGCATACACGCACAGGCCATTTCTATAAAGTTTTAATTATTAGTTAGTTTGTTTTTTGGACGATAGGTTGTATGTACAATGACGAAAAATATATACAAGTAGCATTTTTGGGAGGTCATTGTTGGTATTTTATCAAAATCAAGAACAAACATATGTTAAAGTAACAATAGTAAAATGGAGAGCAACAGGCTAAATAGACATCTGTTAACATTACCAGTTTATCTTATAACTATAACCCAAAAAAAATAACATAATAGACCCTAAAATTAAAAATAGACAGCCCCAGGCAAACTATTTTTTTTTTAATCGGAAAATATGATGGTAGTGGTTAAAGTACCAATTTTAAAATGAAGAACAACTAGCTAAGGACTAGGTATTTCTTTGAAAAAAAATTCAAATAACGATGGCCTAAAAAAATAATAAAAGGCTTTCAATGGCCAGAAAAAATGCCCACTCGAGTATTAATTGGAGCCCTGGCCAAAAAAAAGTGTAAATGATAGTCCAGAAAATACAGATAGCACACTTTTAAAATGACTTGTAACAATATAAGTGTTGGGAAAGAACTCACCAAAACAGGAAAGTACTGTAGAGGAAGCCCAGCGACACTAGCGCAGAGATGAACACACACGTGATGGTGAAGAGACACTTGACTTTGGGCCTGACCTCTGGTCATCACCCCCGGCAACAACACCGGCAGCTTGCGCTCCACATAGCAACTCCGGAAACTACGGAAAAGCGCTTGGTAGAGAGGAAGCCTGGAGACAAAGTAGTAGTTGTAATGTTTGATATATATCCGCAAGGAAATAGCATTTCTGGGACAATTTTAGAGTTGGAGCAGCGTAATTCGGATGTAAAACACGGGCAAAATATCGATTTTCGATCACAATAACGAGACATCTGGTCACTTTACCTGGGTGTTTCCTCCGAAAACTGACTGCCAGAGTGCCAAAGTGACAGCACCTCTTCAGACTGTGAGGCCAACTGATTCATCACGAGAGTCAGCAAAAGACACTGAGGAAGTTCGTGCTGCGGACTGATATCTGTGTACGATAATGTAACGATCTCAGAGTCGAGCCTTGACCGAAACCGCTTATGAAGACGCCAAACTTACGAAGTTCTTCAGCCAGGACGACTTCAGCAAAAGGCCTCAGAGGTATCACCTGAAAAAGAAGCGCATCCAGCGGAACAATGGCCGCAGCGTTCAGCTCCTCGGAAAGCGACGGCGGCAACGCCGGTGCTCGCACATTTGGAGGAAATTTACTGAAAAACAGTAACGTATTTCTACATGACTCAAAATTGCCAAGACAAACAACAGGTGATGTAGAGCTGGGCGATAAAACGTTAAAGATATTTATGGTGAAATTATTTTTGAGACAATAAGCGATTATGAGATGCAGGACAACACCGACCAGACCCACTAAAAGATCCAAGTGAATTTTCCCTGGCGTTTTTTTTAATGCCTCATACCTGTACAAAAGGCAGCCTTATTGAAAACTGTCCTCATTCAAGGACACCCTGTAATATTTTCTTATCAAGATGTTTTTCTATTTTATGTAAACGTTCTAAAATCTAAAACTTCTCTTGGGTTAATATAGGTTAAAATTGGGTAAGTATTTAATGCACAACAGAACAAACATACTTTTTAAAAACATCATATTTCATACAGGAAAGTCATTGATTTACTTATTCACAGAATTTTAAAATTGGAAAAAAAGATGTGATAGTTATTATGATAACTGATATCAGGACTGATTTTTTTGTGATAATTTATGTCATATCGCCCAGCTCTAAGGTGGCATAAAACACATGTTACATACCTCATAACCTGGAGGTAAAGTTGATGAAAGAGCGAGCAGGATTTTGCTAAGAATGCCTTGAATTCCTGTTGGAAAAAAAAAATACAGGCACATCAATCAGAGGTCAAATTGTTTTACGGTATTTCCCAATAATTTGATGACTACAAGCTGGATCTCTGACCTTAACGTAATGAACGAGCGTGTTGGCAAAAAACCTGCAGGCCTTTGCAGTTTTCTGGAAGAGCTTGTGTTCTGTGCTATGTGTAGCCTCCTTAAAAATAAATGGACAAAAGTGCACTGAGTCAAATGTCTAATGATCTATTTGAGACCTTTGACTTGAAAATACCTCATACAAGACAAAATACATCAGGCGAGAGATTTTTAAGGCCGGAAGAGAGGGTCATTATTCTATAAGAGGGCACAGAGTAGTGCTGATTGGCAAGCATTCAAACCTGCAGGGCGCTATGCTTTATCTGCTCTGCCAGATCCACGGCACTGTGAAAGGAAGCCAGCAGGTTGTCACACAGGCTGGAGGTGATGTCACCATGATGGAGATGTTCCTCCACCAGCGACTGGTACTTTAGACTCTGCCTGTGTATGATTAGGGGGTCTTAAAACAAGGCACATCTATTTGAAAAGGATATATTTGATTCGTGCAGTGATTTTACATTTTATATTAAAAATAAAGAGTTTGATTTATTTCCTTGGTGTGGAAAATTAATTGATGATAAATTAATGAAACATTATTTAAAATTAGTGATCAGCAGTGTACTTGATATTGAAAATACATGTAAATACGTGAATTTTAATATAGTGGTTACATTTATTATCAACTACAGTCTTTGAATTTAACAAAATTACTTTTTTTCTATATTTTATGCCATTAAAATGTGCATTTAAATATTGTATTTTTCATTTTTAACATTATTTTTAAATTAGATTTTTGTTTTGGCATACATCTACATCATTTAAAGAGAAAAAGACATATGTCCAGTATATTGCATGCATTCCTTGGCACTAACTTGACAAGGAACTTCCACGTGTTGGCGTGCAGAGCCATGTCCAGGTTGGAGATTATGGAGCCAATATCGAGAAGGCTGTGAATTACTGAAAGAAAAGTATTAAATTAATGAATGCATTTTTACATTACAACTTTGAATAGGACAGCGGCAACATGAGAAGCATCTCTTAATACCTGAGACAATATCGGAAACCTCTTCTTCAGAGGCACTGCTATCGAGAGAAAGCCTGTCCAGCAGCTCCAACAGGGCCTTTTGGAGGGCGTAAGCCTCCTTGAAGAGACTCTGCAGGAGGTCAGCCACCAAAGAAAAACGGCCACAGTATACCACCTCGCTCTCCTGTTAAAAATATGAAAAAAAAATTAAATTAAAAACACACATCATTGAATGAGCTGTTCATTTTAGGCATTAACGTCAACTCGGTTTCATGTGGGCCAGACCATTTTAGATTTAATATTTAGATTTTTTTTTAATAAATGGATTACATGAACTGGATAAAAAGCCCTATATGTTACCCTTTTTTTATAGATCTAAAACTGAAAATGACCCTCACCTTACAGTGTAAAAAAGTGTCCCGAAGAATCTTCAGGATGGATGTTGGTAAAGTGCGAATCATCCTCAGATCCGGGACGTCATCATACGTGCTGACGTGACCTACACACATGGACATTGTGTCGATTATCTGCATCAGTGACTAAAAATAAAGACTTGTCAGTATCAAATAATATATTTAAAATCAATTCGTAAATCAGGTTGACAAACCCGACCTTCAGATTGTTCCTCAGTAAAGAACAAAGTTCAGTGTTTTGGCTGGATAAGTCTCCTACTTGGGTTGCCAGTTCTTTCATCATCCTGTCATACATAGTCACAGCCTGCAGAGATGTCAATACAAATAAAGTTTTACAGACTTGTATGTGGGGAAACCTTGCAAATGTGTGCTTATCTTTACTTTTGGTAAAATTTTGGAGAAGCATTCATTTTCTAGATCTGACAGTGCAATGTGGGGGAGGAACATCTCTGTTATTATCTTCAGTACGCCTGGAAAAAGGAATGTATATATTAATATATAATTATAAAACAAAAGAAATCCAGCTACGCTCACGTACGTATATGTTCATTACAGTCTTCGGCCTGGTGATGTAACGAGTGAAATTAGTTAAGATAAATCACGATAGAAAAAAATCATAATGTTATATTATGGACTATAAAAATGACAAGATAGGACATGGAAGGATATGGTAAGTTTGGGCAGGACAGCCTTGAGCTCCTGGCGGCAGGTTTCCTGACTCCATTGCACAATCTGATCCAGGAGAGAAGTGTTGGTCTGGGACATTTTGACGCCAGCCTGCCAGACAACATAAAAATCAAGTTCAAGTGACTCATTTTAAACGTGAGTCAACATGTAGTTTGCCCAACAACATGTGTACCTCGACATACGAACATCGAACGACGTAGCTAAGCTAACTCGTCTCTCATTGTTTTTAGTCGTAATTTAGCAAAAGTGTATTTACAGATTTAATGGTGAACTTCTGGATTTAAGTCCATGTCCTTAACAGCAGCAGCTTGACGAAATCGGGGAAACGATTTCACCAATTCGTTGAAAACTTCACGTCGATTTCGTCGCAAGTTTTAAATTGCAACCGCGTAGCCATTTTCATGTGGCGCGCGTCCGGAAGTGATGTCATATCCGTTTCCGGACATTTTCAGTTACTAAAAAATAAAAAGGATATTTTCGTCATTTAAAAAAATAATAATAATCCAGACTAAACAACTTTGCAAGTAATGCTAATCAGGCTTTTTTTTATTTTATGGTAAATTTGGGAATTTCTCATCTTTACTTGGAGTTGGCTGTGCAGGAGTATTGGACTCACTCATTGTCTGGGAAAGCTATTGTTTCTGAAATCTCAATGTTGACTAAACTATCACACCTTCATTAATTGATGTATTTCCCAGCAACATTCCGGAGGTGTCTGCTTCCGTCAGCATGGGAAGAAAGTGACGATTCTTTTGGGAAATCTAGAAGTCCAATCTCCGAGTATCTTAAACGATGAAATCCTAGAGGATACTTTGGCTAGGGAGAGTTATTATTCACAACAACAATTTTTTTCCTACTCAAGGATGCAAAAAAAGTTGTGTTCCTCACTATCTACTCCGATAAATTTTAATATAATATTAAGATTTTTTCCCAACTAACATTGAATGCCAAGGAAAAATTTAATGGGTTTCATTGAATAACAGCTCGGTCACGAATTATGTTTTTAGTTTTAGAAACACAATTTTAAATCCACTTCTCTTTATAAACATTTAGAATCAGGACGCCTTAGTATTCTTCTTTTTAGAGTATATTTTTTGAGTAATTTTAACTTTCCTCGACCAATTCCCTCACATAAATCTTCCTCGGTTTCTATTTAAAGGAACCAAACCTTCGTTTTCTGTTATGGGCATGTCCGAATTTCCCCCTTTTAGGCACTACCCCGGCGAAACTATCATATTCCGAGAAAAGGGCCGAGTCTCACAGAAGGGAAGACTCTCCCTCGCTTTCGTTTGAGGATAACAGAAAGATTAGCGGTTCACAGGAAACTGGCTCCGGCTTAAGGATGCGACTGAAAAGGAAGACGGCCTTTTGTTTTCCTCATTTCAGGGTCACGGGGTAATTGGCAACGTTGCCAGTATGCTATGTTGGGTTCTCCGTTAAAGCTGCAATTCCTCTTCATGTGGGATTGATGCCAAAACAATGAAGGTGATGATAAAAATGGCTCCAGCGTTTAAGTGCCAACTCGTAAACTCACTCGCATCAAAGATCAGGAAGAGGAGGCAGTGCTGATAACATATCTAAAAAAAATCCTAGGAGTTTAGAGCGGGGGTGGGCAAACTTTTCGGGCTGGGGGCCACATTGACTTTAAAATTTTGACAAATGGGCCGAGTCAGCACAAAATACGATACATATAAAAAAGTGCATCCGTTAACAGTACATATGAAACAAGAACAGAAAATAGGTACTAAAGTATTAACATACTCATCACTCATCATTAAAGTAAAAAGTACAAAGTAAAGTAAAAAGGAATGCATTAAGAAATATTAAAATGTAATTTAAAAAAAGATGGAGGGGCTGTAAAACACCAAAAACAAATAAGAGTGGACAGAGCTACAGCTCTCAAATGTAATCATTTTATCATGATAACAAGTGAATGTTTCACTTTCTCTTTGGGTATTGGATGAGAAATGAAAGGCTTCCTCCGAATCGCAGGATATGTTTGATTCCAAATGTGTCACTCCCTCTTATCCTAAAAGGGAAAATAACATTCTGTAGACGAGAAAAGTTTACTCAGCCTTCTAATCTTTGAAAAATAAACAATGACACATGCTGAGCCATACACATTTAGTTTGATGAATCTATTTCCTCACAAATAGAACATACAAACCATCGTACAATTTGACTCATTTGCTAATTAGTGCAAGTGTTAAGAAATATTCTTATTTTTTGTCATCATTCCAAGTGATGTCGTAGTCGACGAAGACGCTCTTCAATTTGTCTACTGACACAGAATGGTCAGCTTTTCCAAAACCCTGAAAAAAATAAAATTAAATATACAGTTACTCTGCACACAGCTGCATGAGAAATGTTTTTTATACAATATGGAAGTATTTTGAACGAAAAATGCCTTACAGTGGACTCTCCGAAGACCCTTATTTTTTTCTCTTGACTCTTGTGCTCTATCTTTCCTCCACCGAGGCATTGACACTCCATTCCCAAGGCCTCCATGGCTGGCTTGACCTTCTCAAAAATATGATCTGCAAAAAAATTATACACACATGAGGGAGTCTAAAATGATACACACTCAAAATAGCCCACTACTGATATCAACATTGCTTTATCTGAATATTGGATAGTTAGCTTGCTGTAGTGTAAAATTGTCAAATATTTTCATTTTTTTTATCTTGTACTTTTTTATTCCAAAATGAATTGGCCAAGGTTTGTCGATTACACTGTGATCCTCGAACTGGTCCTACATCGCCCGGCTAGCTCAGTCGGTAGAGCATGAGACTCTTAATCTCAGGGTCGTGGGTTCGAGCCCCACGTTGGGCGAAGACTTTTGCAAATTTTGACAGTGTACTTTTGAGCTAACGGTCACGTGTTAAGATTGTTTCCATGAGTGACGCAATTTACAGGTTTCAAACCGTGAGACGTTTACTAATCGTTACGTTTCATACATTTTGGTCCGAACTAGTGGTAGTTGTGTCAACTTACTGTGATATTCAGCACTTTTTGTGCCACGGACAATGTCTTTGTTGACGTCGCTGCCTTTTACTTTCACTCGAACCAAAATATACTTGAAGGTTCCCTCCGGATCAATCTCCACATCGGGGATTTTAGCCAGGGATTCCGACATGTTCATTGTCGCTTTCTATGACGTTGTCCCTAATGTAAAGGAAGGAGGGCCTTTTAAGGACTACAAATTATACTTCCGGTCTTAAAGAGACAGGCACCTTTTTTTGGTGAATTCTATAATGCTTTTCATCGTCTGCGCCTTAGGAAATTTAGTGTTCAACAAGGATGGAGTACCCAGAGAAAACCCACCAAATTCAGGAAGAACATGCAAATTCCATGCTGGAATGTCAAAAAAAGTATTAAATAATTCTTGATAGACCAAGTATTTTGAGTTACATGCATGCTGCCGGAGAAAATTCCACTTGTATTTAAAAAAATAACATTTATTTTTAAAATTTGCTTATCTATTTACACAAAGTGCCGGCCAGCAAATCAACAAGATGCTTTGCTGCACAAAGCGAAAAAGCATCTGTCGCGGAAGCTCCAATGGAGCCAAACAATATAGTCAATGACTCCCGGGGGCCTATAAAAAAAATAATAGGGTTAGAATTTTTTGAGGGAAAAGAGTGAAGGTGAAGAAGTGTCAGCAATATGCAGGAAGGAAATGCAATGTCATTTCTGGAAAGCGTGCAGCCAGCCAGAGCAGGCGCCTGCACATTTCCCATATCCCAGTCTGCTCATTAAAATACCAGTGAAGTTATTGTAGTCGGTTACCTTTCCTTTCTTGTCGATGGCCCAATATTTAGAAGTTATTTTTTTTCTCTATTGTTGTTGGTTTCATTCAAATGAGCTCAAAGTCCTATATCATGGTATATTAATCTCTAAATTCTATTTTTAATTATGGTGGTGCACAAATATTTTACTACATATCAGAAGAATAAATATAAATGTATGCTTGATAAGGAAATAAATACTGTGCCTAAATGGAATTAATGCCGTCAAAACAAAATGCATATTTGGTTCATTTATATCTAATATGTATGCATGTATAGTTATATGTATTTATTTAAGTGTATTTATTAGAAATGCATAATAAATCTATTCTTTTTATCGCTAAGAAGTACATTTTTTTAAACACAAAACAGATAAAATATAATATCCGTTTTCTGCCAATCTCTCCTTTCTTAAGAATAAGAGAATCCAACTAATCAACATGTCACAAACCGCAATTGTAAGGAAATTACTATCAGCAAGCACTTCCGTTGAAGACAATGCGATTTTTTTCACCTCCTGTGGAATTTTGCAAAGTTCTAATGTGGAATTGCCCTGTAGTGGCAACTGGAAGGAGGTGGGAATTTCCACAAAAGGACTGACGACCACTTCCCGGAAAGCCGGACCATGTGGAGGATGGCCTATAAAAGCGGGCCAAATAATATCAAGGAGCCACAGTCAGCTCACTGAGTTCATTGAGACAACAACACTTAAGATCCTCAAGACAGACTCCTGCTATACATCACTTAAAACGGTAAGTGCGGATAAACATTTCAATTCAAAAACCTTGAGAATGCAAAAACATGACCGACCTCATCCTCTATTTTGTCGTTCCTCAGAATCTCATCTGCGGATTACTTCAGAGTCCTCCATCCAAAATGTCCTGGATCACCTCAGCCTTGATTTTCTCAAGTAAGTTCCAACTCCAATAGAACCATCACTCATTCTGTACAAAAAAAAATATCATTAAACACTAAATCCATGCGTCATTTTCAGCACTCTGCCTACAAGTTCAATGCTGGTCCTACTTCTACTCCAACACCACCATGAACTGGGAGGATGCCCGAACCTGGTGTCAGGAGCACTACACCGACATGGTGGCCATTCAAAACCAGGAGGAGATCGGACATCTTAACTCCTGGCTGCCCAAAATGCCCACCTACTACTGGATCGGCATCCGCAAAATCAACGGCACCTGGACCTGGGTGGGCACCAATAAGTCTCTGACGGCAGAGGCCAGCAACTGGGCTCAGGGCGAGCCCAACAACGGCATGCACGGCACAATCCTGGGCGAGAGTGAGGACTGCGTGGAGATGTACATCAAGAGAAGTGCTCAGCCCGGGAAATGGAACGACGAGAGGTGCAGGAATAGGAAAACGGCTTTGTGCTATGCAGGTGAGCGGAAATGACAGCGGTCGAGGAAGAACGCAACTTAAAATGTTCAAGTGTCTGACCTCTCTTCTTCTCCTTGTTCCCAGCTGCATGTCAAAAAGACTCATGCGTCCATGGCGAATGTGTGGAAACCATAAACAGCCACAAGTGCCAATGCTTCGAAGGCTTCTACGGAGAAAAATGTCAACATGGTGAGAATTGTCATCAATAAAAAAAATCTAAGACAAGACATTAAAAACTCTAAAAAAATGGTGCATGATTTAATAGTTCCTCTTTGTTAATTTCAGTGATTCAATGCAACGAAAGCGACTTGACCCTTCCCCCCAAAGGCAATGTTTTGTGCACGGGCCAGTACGGCAAATTCGCCTTTGACTCTTTGTGCCAGTACTCCTGCGAGGAAGGATACCAACTCAGTAGACCAGAACCCTTAAGGTGCACTGCCACCAAAAACTGGTCTCAACTGCCTCCTACATGCCAAGGTGAGCAGTGCATCTCACACACACAAAAAACACACATCTTATTTTATTCGTCTTCCTTACCGTGACCTTATTTCCTTCTTTGATTATTCTCCACAGCCGTGCAATGCCCAGCTCTACTCCAGTTAGAAAACGGCACAATCATTTTGGGGGATGAGGATCCGGAATCCGCGTTCAGCTACGGGCGCACCTGCAGGTTTAGCTGCGACCTCGGCTATAGGCTGGCGGGCCCGAGCGAAGTCACGTGCACCTCGGCTGCCCGGTGGAGTGACACGATGCCGCGCTGTGAAGGTGAGAACACACACATTAAAACCACAAATTCAAATATATTTTGACAGAAGTAATAATAATACATATTTGGTATTATGCTTGGTGACATTTTATTTTATTTTTTTTATAAAGGGCTAAACCAAGGGTGTCAGACTCGGGTTGGTTCATGGGCCGCATTAACGTCAACTCGATTTTATGTGGGCCGGACCATTTTAGATCTAATATTTAGATTTTTTTTTATAAATGGATTAAAAGAACTGGATTAAAAGCCCTGATTATTCAGTTTTTTATAGACCTAAAACAATGTTTTATTTTAGATTTTTTTAATATATTTTTAGATTTTACCAAATGATTTTTGAACTAAAAACTGAAAAAATGGATTAAAAATGACAATAATTGTATTGTTCCCCCTCTTTCCAGCAATTACATGCGCTGCCCCAGCGGTTCCCAAAAGAGGTCACATGAACTGCACCCCATCCTACTCCCCATCATGGAACTCCCATCTATACGATACAGTCTGCACATTTAGCTGCGATGAAGGCCACGAACTCCAAGGCCCTCCCATCTCGGCGTGCACGCTTCTGGGCGAATGGAACGCAGAGCCTCCAACATGCATTGGTATGAAATTGAAAATTGAGATAGTTTAAAAAGGTATGGTTCTCAGTCATTAATGTTAATTTAATTTTTCTTGCAGAATCCACAACTGAGTTCAGTGCCATTACAGCTGGGGCAACAATAGGAGGCGCTGCGTCATTGTCGACTTTGTCTTTAGTCATGTGGATTCTCAGGCGAATGAGGAAGAAGGCATCAAAGTTTGAGCTAAATAGGTAAGATACTATTTAAAATGTACAGTATATTCATGGTGGTTATCCATTTTTTTCCTCAGCAACTCATTAGATGTCTTTTCTTTTTGTTTTTTACAGCAATTCTGACATTGAAGACCCTCCTCAGGTGTACAAAAACAGCATTGACAGCCTTATTTAGCACTTTGACATGACTGCGTTAATTTGAAAAATTCAATTTAAAAATAATTGACTTACTTGTGCCATGTCGCTGACATGTATTTACTCCCAAAGGGAGTTTTATATTGAGCATATTGTTTCATACCATTAAGAACATGTGTAATGTTACATAACATAGCACACTGCCATGTTCTTATTAAGCTGTGAGTAATTTAGCATATTTATGTAATGTGATATTTATTATTAGCATTTGATATGTTCTTTTATACAGATGCATTGATTGTCAAAAATCATGGTTTAATTATTTTTTACATTTCCAATATCATGACACTAAGTTGTATAGTTGTGAGTTGTGTTTGCAAAACACACTACTAATGAAATAAAATAAAAATATGTCAAAAAAATATGAAGTGGTCACCTTGTCACTACTTTAATGTTTAAAATTATTAACCATGCTACTTATTTGCGGTATCAAGACTATGAAACACACACACACAACAAGGTAGAGTGTGCAAAAAAAATGTTGTTAAAGTGTATTTTGTCATGTGCGCAGAAGCAGAGGAAGCAATTTTCAGATCAGATAAAATACTTCATTATTATTACTTACATAATGGGGGAAATTCATATCAGCATGTCATCATGATTGCTTGTCTTCCATCAGCACTTTAGGAAGGAAAAATGAAAAAGAGGTCACGATAAAGGTGAGAAACGATATTCATCATCAATTGTGTACCAATCTGCCAACCTTTCTATCCGCAAAGGTCGAGTGTTAAGTAATATTCAGAATCTATTTCTGGATTATGCAATGAAAAGCGAATTCCCGTATTTTCCGCACTATAAGGCGCGGCTTCATTCAATGGCCTATCTTTACATTTGTTAGAAGTTGTGTTAACTAGATGGAGATGTGCTAAAGGGAAATTCATACAATGATTAACCAATATTGATCCATATATAAAGCGCCTTATAGTGCGGAAAATACAGTACTTTCAAATCAATGAATATCTAAAATAAAAAGACATCGTACTTTAGATTAAAAAATACAAAAACAAATATATTTTCTGATCCCACTGTGCACTACAAACTTAAAGCAATGAATAAACAAGCCCTAAAAGGTATTATCCTTTTTAATCTTAACACAAGATTGTTTTTTAAATAAATCATGCATGACTCATTGCCACCATTTTATCACAGTTCATACTAATTTGGGGACTGTCAATCATCGCATCGATTGACACATTGTGCAGGAACATCCAGGTATTGTCCAAACTGAGATCATATAAGAGCCTGAAATGAAACGCTGCTTTTTGCAGCCGTCTACCGCTGTGTTGTTTTCACTGGAAAATCCAAAAATTAACTCTGCTTTGGAATATACTTGTTCCGATAAACAGTATACACCCTATAGCTGCCATCACTACAGGTAAGTGAACACTCTCTGAATAAGTAGTGACATTAAGTTGTTTTTAACATTTTTGTTGTACAGGTTTTCTTTCTGAAAATGAACTGGATGCGGTTGCTGTTCCTTGGTGGGTACTTGGCCACTTTATTAACAATTTTATATACAATATTATTTTTTTTATAAATGGATTAAATGAATTCGATTAAAGGGCCTGGATATATAATATATTTTTTATAGATCTAAAACAATTTTTATCTTAGCTTTTTTAAAATATATTTTTAGATTTTACAACCCTAACCCCTAACCCTAACCACAATATACGATGCTAACTATTTGCTTATCAAATTACAAATCAGGGTGCTGCCTTGCCGCTGTCACCTCCGGATGGACGTATCACTACTCTAACATCACCATGACGTGGAGCGAGGCTCGAAAGTGGTGCCAGACGCACTATACCGACATGGTGGTGGTTCAAAACCAGGACGAGAACGCCGCGCTGGTCTCTTTCTTGCCAAACAAGAGCCACAGCCCATACTACTGGCTGGGTATCACCAAAGAGCGAGAGGACGGAGATTGGATTTGGATCGGGAATAACAGCACGTGGGTGGGCGAAGAGTCCTGGGCGGAAAATGAGCCAAACAATAAACAAAGCTGGCCCGTTTGCGTGGAGCTCTACGTCAACGCCCGAGTCGAACGAGGGAAGTGGAACGACGAAAAATGCCGAAAAGCCAAGTTTGCAGTGTGCTATCAAGGTGGTGATGGGAGACTTACCGTATTTTCACGACTATAAGGCTCACCGCATTATAAGACGCACCCTCAATGAATGACACATTTTAATTTTTGTTTCCATATATAAAGCACACTGGATTATAAGGCGGCCTGTCTATTATGGAGAAAATTTAAGACTTTTAAGTGCGCCTTATAGTCCAGAAAACACAGTAATTGGAATGCATGGAATGTTTCAGTAGATTTATCAAGACAGACAAGGCATCACTTGCCAAAAACATACTTACAAATTCATAAAAAAGCAAAAGAGCAAATGACAAATGCATTGCATTGATTCGCCTTATAATCCGGTGCACCTTTTTATGAAAATAAAATCATTAATTGATGGAGTGCTTTATAGTCGGAAAATCTGGTAGTAATAACCCCTGATTGAAATAGTTATATTTTAGTCTAGTAGTAGTATTAAAATAATAATGTACATATTTTTTTGGTTTCAGCTCAATGTAATGCAACAATATGCGGGAGAGGAAGATGCCAGGAAACTGTCAACAACGTCACATGTTTATGTGAGGAGGGCTTTGAGGGGGAAGGTTTTCAAGCAGGTAAGCGGTTCTACTGTATTTTACTCGATTAATTCCCCATCAGATCTCGGGTCATTAGACTAATGAAAATATTTAAAAAAAACATCACATTTACAATTTTGAAAACTTTGCCAATTAAAAATGTCTATTACATTTGAAACCTTCTCACTGTCTGTGCCTTTAAAAGTAATCACATCTCATCATCACTGTACATATATTGATATTATTGAAATGCCACAGTAATCATTAGGCAAACATCTGTTTCCTCAGGTTCCTTCCCTTTGAAAGGTGTTTTTGTATGTGTTTTGTTTTCATACTGGCACTCTTCAGTTTCAGTTCCCCCACCTCCAGAATGTCCCCCTCTGTCCACCCCTAATGGATACTTCCAGTGTGCAGAAGGCAACCACACATTAAACTCTTCGTGTCAGTTCATATGTCATGCCGGTTTCCTGCGAATCGGTTCGGCCGAGGTCACCTGCGGGGTGACGGCCAACTGGGGAGGCCCCAGACCCGCTTGTGCAAGTAAAATATATTTTGTTACATCATCATTTTTGAAAGCGCTACTATTATTATCATTGGCCTAACGGTCACTATCATTGTATCCCTTAGGCTATAAATTCTTGTTGATTGTAGTAGGATGTGGAGTGCTGACATTTTTTTGTAGCTGTTGCATGTGTGTTCATTGGACAAAAAGCAGGAAAAGTAAGTATTTGGAAGGCACGTAAAAATGCAATGTGACGCTATGAGAAGCGACTTTAACAATTTTTTCATTCCAACAGGAAAGAATTCAGGCCAGTTGAGGTTAGTGTTGATTATTGACAAAAAAGTGTTGTACTAAAAATTGCTCCAAATTTAACAATGCAAGTTAGAATTCCATCAGACAGCCATGGTATGTTATTTATGTTATTATTTAACAGGTTAACCGAAGAAGGAGAAAGACTGCCTAGTGAAGTGGAGGGATGAAAATCAACACATCCATATTGCCATCAATCTAGTCAACTTTATATAACAATATTTCTTATGTTTTACTCGTGATTGTCTAGATCAGGGGTGGGCAAAGCAGTGTGATATCCGGCGAGAAAAATAATAATCTGAGTGGCACACACATAGCAAATTGTTTTGTTGGAAAAAGAGAACAAAATGACACAAACAATAATTCACATCTCACCTTGCATTCATCCAATAATGTCATTAAATCAAATTTCAGTCAACTCCTAAATTTACAGTATCTTATTGGTGTATGAAAATATGACTAATACAAAATGTGTACTTACCTTCTTTCATGTGACACTTTTGCTTTCCAAAGAATTAAAAACTTGTTTGATGAAAGAGATGGTTAAGTCATGTATATACAATTATTAAGTCAATTAGGATTTTAACTCGCGGTATCACAAGAACCCAAAATTCCTGGCTCAATGTAGTAGAATTTAGATAACAAACTACTGCCATCTGATGGGCTGCAAAAGGTATGTCAAGTCTAATCAGTCCGAAGTACATTAGGGTATTGGAGGTATTTAAGCTATGGTGGTGTGACGACCTCTTGATGTATTTTCACAATGTTGAGCAGCTCCGCGTCAGCAGAGCATCAAAAAATTTGGTAAAAACTCTTACTGTTCCTCCCCACGGAAACCTTTAGTAAAAGGCGAAAGATTTATGCGATCTGAAGAGAAACAAGAGTGTACTGAAGAAAGAAGGGATGGACTGAACAGGTCGTTATAATCGGAGCTGTTTTAACAAACGGTCTGAAGTGCTGCAAACATCAGGGGCGTGTCCATTCGGATTGAGCAGCCAGTAGTGTGGCAGCAGTTGTCTTTGTATTCATCATTGCTTTGGCTCCAAATAATTACATTTTGGAAGTATTTTCGTTGACTAATTAGTCAATCCAGTTTCAATTATTCTTTTTGGCGTAAATTTGTTAAACTTTAAGATTTCCTTGAACTTTGATGACAGCAATACTGATATTTGCTTAACTATAGAACATGGAATTTATAGATGCAAGCCTATTTTCTTGGTAGAGATTTGTTTGCCTTTCTGACATTATTTCATTCACATTACAAGAGAACTACTCAGAACATATTCTTTCCATCGTTGCTCCACAAAGAAGCAATGTACATTCATCAATGGAAGAGAACATATGATAAATCATTATTCTCAGCCAGCTTCACGCTCAGGAAAGAATATCATCTCTAATCATCGTAGTGAGCGAGACCAAACACTTTAGAAACACATTTCTCAAGTCAATAACTATAGAAATGATCCCTAAGAGTATAGTCTTAATGATAGTGAAGGCGAGGACCGAAAGTCAACTGTGAAGAAACCATTTTCAGCCAGAGTTACGCTGTTTGGGTCATTTGGGTTATTTTTTTTAAATGTTGATAATGCCTGCATCAGTCTCTTCATTTCATAAAAACATCAATCATTGTGGTTAGTTTCATAATGGTTTATTATTATTTTGGTTTAGGAAAATTTTACTTTAGGCCCGGTGGTAAGTGGTTAAGAGGCGTGTCTGCCTCACAGCTCTGGGGTCCTGGGTTCAAATCCAGGTCGGTCCACCAGTGTGGAGTTTGCATGTTCTCCTCTAGCCTGAGTGGGTTTTCTCTGGGAACTCCAGTTTCCTCCCAAATCACAGGCATTCATGGAGTAGGCTGATTGGACACCACAAATTTCCCATAAAGCCCTGCGATTGGCTAGCTTTGGCCTGAAGACAGCAGGGAAGAGTTCCAGCACCCCCGCGTTACATTTGAGGACAATGTTCACAAACATGAAATTTCAGGAAATTTCGACTTTGTGTTTATAGCAACGGATAGATTTTATTCTGATTAATTTGACATGAATGGGAAGCCCCGCGTTAGCAGGGCATCAAAAAATTGGTAAAAACTCTTGTTGTTCCTCCCCACGGAAATCTTTAGTAAAAGGCGAAAGATTTATACGATCTGAAGAGAAACAAGAGTGTACTGAGGGAGAACACATTGAACGGACGAAGTCACTCTACACTAGACCTTTTTAACACACGGTCTGAACTGCAGCAATGTTGGGGGCGTGGTCTAGTCAGATTAAGCAGCCAATCGTGTGGCAGCAGTTCTCCTTCAATTCAGCACTGCTTTGGCTGCAAATAATTGTCTCCACTGTATTCACATTGATTGTATTCGAAATCCAGCTTAATCCTAAATACAACATACAAGTCTGCTTTGCTCACCTTTTAGTATATATGGTCAAGTAATAGGATGTTAATATGAAAATCCCTTAAAATTCTGCTTCCAGATTAAGTATTATCACCATTTCTTCACAATATTGTAAAACCACTCAGATCATATTCTTTCCATCTTTGCTCCATTAAGAGGCAAAGAACGATCATCAATGGAAAAGAATGTATGACAAGTCATTACTCTCTACCAGTTTCATGCTCAGAAAAGAATATTTTCTCTCATCATCGTAGACAGCGAGACCAAACACCTCAGAAACACATTTCTCAAGTCAAGAACTATAGAAATGATCCCTAAGAGTATAGTCTTAATTCTAGCTAAGTCGATGACAAATACTTAATCTGTGAAGAAACAATTTTCACCCAGAGTAACGTCGCGAGCCATTTTCTCCAAAAGAACCACAACTTGAAGAGTAGTGAAACTATAACAGAATTCTATTGTGATCTGGAAAGTTCAAGTCGAATTCAAGTTCAAAGTGAATTTCCACGATTTTGGAATTTGGGAAGAAGCCTAAGAACATACAAACTCCCCATTGGGCTAGAATAAAATTTCAACCCATAAACCCAGCAGTGGGAGGCCAAAGTACTACCCACTTTTTCACTATGTTTCTGAAGTATCAAATTGAACACAAACTATGATTAAATTCATTACAGATAAAAGCCTGTCATTACACAATTTGGGCCAACTTTACTTGTACTGCATTATATACACTATAATTGACCTTATTTTCATCTGAGATTAAAAATACACAACTTTGCTTTTTAACCCAACTTTTATAACTTTGAGTGCAGGACATTGCCATTAACTACCACTAGCCAATTTTAACTGGAAAGTGTATGATGTGATAAGACAGTATTTTTATTGACAATTTTTAAGAGCTACTCAGAACATATTCTTTCCATCTTTGCCCCACGAAGAAGTAAAGAACATTCATCAATGAAAGAGAACATGCGATAAGTCACTATTCTCTGCCAGTTTCATGCTCAGGTAAGAATATCACCTCTCATCATCGTAGTTAGCGAGACCAAACACTTTAGTAACACATTTCTCAAGTCAAGCACTATAGAAATGATCCCTAAGAGTATAGTCTTAATCTTGGTAGAGGCATCGATGGATAGTCATCTGTGAAGAAACCATTTTCAGCCAAAGTAACGTCGCCAATCACATTAGAGAGTATTGACTATAAAAAGTATTTCCTATACGATATTGCAAAATGTATGGATATCTTCAATCCAGTAGTTGGCCATGTTTGGAATGTGTGAGGAAAACATACAAACTCCACATTGGTGTTGAATAAAGATTTCAATCCATAAACCCAGCACTGTGATGCATAAGTACTAACCACTCCCTCACTATGATTCTCCAATAGCAAAATAAATACAAAGTATGGCCAAGTTCAATACAAATAAAAGCCAGTCATTATAGCATCAGAAGCAAATTAACATCTCCTATATTATATACCATAACTGCCCTTACTTGTATTTTACATAAAACACAAAAGTTAGAGTAAATCAGAAAGAGGCAATATGCCTGTGATACTTCATTCAAATAGTACTTGTGCATTATATGCTCAAAGTAATTTCATTGACATTGTAGCACAACTAACTACTCAGAACATATTCTATCCACCTTTGCAACATGAAGAAGCAAAGAACATTCATCAATGGAAGAGAACAAATGATAAATCATTATTCTCAACCAGTTTCATGATCAGGAAAGAATATCCCATCTCATCATCGTAGGTAGCGCGACCAAACACATTAGAAACACATTTCTCAAGTCAAGAACTATAGAAATGATCCCTAAGAGTATAGTCTTAATCTTAGTAGAGGCATCAATGGATAGTCATCTGTGAAGAAACCATTTTCAGCCAAAGTATTGTTGCCAATCATATTACAGAGTGTTGACTTTTAAAAGTATTTCCATCTTGATTCAGCAAAATTTAGGGATATCTTCAATCCAGTAGTTGGCCATATCCTATTTTTAGATGTGATGTAACTTATTTCAGCTCATTTTTGGACCATTGAGACTGGTTGCCAGCCAACTAACTATATTGCACGAATGGGGTTGACGGGCAAGCATTTACGATCCAATCAATGGAGAATTTTAAGTTTTAGGTGAAATTTCCACGTGCTTGGAATGTGTGAGGAAAGCAAAGGAGAACATACCAACTCCACATCGGGCTAGAATAAAGATTTCAACCTATAAACCCAGCACTGTGAGGCAAAAGTACTAACCACTCCCTCAATATGCTGCTCCAATTGCAAATTGAATACATAGTATGACCAAGTTCAATACAAATAAAAGTCAGTCATAACAGGACCTGGACCAAACACTACATACTTTTATTTTACATAAGACACAAGGTTTCTTTATTTCTATATTTATAGTTAGACTAGATCTGAAAGAGACAATGTGCCATTGACAATTAATTCAAATCATACTTGAATCAAGAGAAATGCATAATGTGTAAACAGAGTACTTTTTTTGACACTATTGCAAATCTACTCAGAACATATTCTTTCCATCATAGCTCCATGAAGAAGCAATGAACATTCATCAACGGAAGAAAACATGTGATAAATCACTATTCTTTCCCAGCTTTATGCTCAGGAAAGAATATCATCTCTAATCATCGTAGATAGCGAAACCAAACACTTTTGAAACACATTTCTCAAGTCAAGAACTATAGAAATGATCCCTAAGAGTATAGTCTTAATGTTGGTAGGGGCAACGATGGATAGTCATCTGTGAAGAAACCATTTTCAGCCAAAGTATTGTTATCGCCAATCATATTACAGACTGTTGATTTTAAAAAATATTTCCGATTTGATTCAGCAAAATCCAGTAGTTGGCCATATCCTATTTTTAGATGTGATGTAACGTATTTCAGCTCATTTTTGAACCATTATGGAGTGGGCCTGACACTGGTTCTCAGCCAACTATATTGCATGAATGGGGTCGACAGGCAAGTGTTTACGATCCAATCAATGGAGAATGTCAAGTTTTATGTGGTTTTAGGAGAACGTTCAAATGCCCTATTGGGCTAGAATAAAGATTTCAACCTATAAACCCCAGCACTGTGAGGCAAAAGTACTAACCACTCCCTCACTATGCTGCTCTAATAGCAAATTGAGCACAAAGTATAGCCAAGTTCAAAAGAAATAAAAGACTATCATTACAGCATATAGGCCAAATATACATGCCATGTCATATACTATAACTATCCATACATTTATTTTAAATTAATCACAGAAGCCTGCTTTGTTTTCCCACTAGATGAAATAAATCTAAGAGAGGCAATGTGCCATTGCAATTTCATTAACATAGCATCTGAACAAAGAAATGTGCATGATATGCTCAATGGAGTAATTTTATTGACAATATTGCAGAACTACTCAGAACATATTCTTTCCTTCTTTGCTCCATGGAGAAGCAAAGAACAATCATCAATAGAAGAGAATATATGGTAAACCCTTATCCTCTACTAGCTTCATGCTCAGGAAAGAATATCTCCTCTCATCATCATAGTTTGCGAGACCAAACACTTTTGAAACACATTCCTCTAGTCAAGAACTATAGAAATGATCCCTAAGAGTATAGTCTTAATGTCAATGTGGGCAACGATGCATAGTAATCTGTGAAGAAACCATTTTCAGCCGAAGTGACGGCGACAATCGTATTACAGTGTTGACTTTAAAAAGTATTTCCTACTTGACTTTAAAAAATGTATGGATGCCTTCAATCAGGTAGTTGGCCATATGCTATTTTTTGATGTGATGTAACGTATTTCAGCTCATTTTGGAGTGGGCCTGAGACTGGTTGCCAGCCAATTATATTGCACAAAT
The DNA here is from genome assembly GCF_051989575.1 of Stigmatopora nigra. Lineage (NCBI taxonomy): Eukaryota > Metazoa > Chordata > Actinopteri > Syngnathiformes > Syngnathidae > Stigmatopora > Stigmatopora nigra. Next base: position 6,092,548 of record NC_135512.1, read on the forward strand.
GGGGCCGGCAGGCGAGCATTTACAATCCAATCAATGGGGATTGTAAAGTTTTGGGTCAAATTTCCAGGTGCTTGGAATGTGTGGGGAAAGCAAAGGAGAACAAACAAACTCCATACTGAGCTAGGATAAAGACTTTAACCCATAAACCCAGAACTGTGAGGCAAAAATACGAACCATTCCCTCACTATGATGCTCCAAGGGAAAATTGAATACCAAGTCATTGACTAAATTCAATAAAATTAAATCCGCGTGTAGAACAATAGACATGTAATGAGCTTGGTGATATCGTATCTTTATGATGACAGCTGAATATAATAGAGGGAAAGAGACAGAGGGAACACCTTATTGATCTTTTCCTCAGTATGATATAGCTTTTCATTAACATTACTGGCACTACTACTCCGAACATATTCTTTCTCTCCTTGCTCCATGAAGAAGCAACGAACGTTCATCAAAGAGAGAGAACATATGATAAATCATTATTCTCTACCAACTTCGCGCTCAAGAAAGAATATCTCATCTCATCATCGTAGGTAGCGAGACCAAACACTTTTGAAACACATTTCACAAGTCAAGAACTATAGAAATGATCCCTAAGAGTATAGTCTTAATTTGGGTAAGGGCGAGGACCGAAAGTCATCTGTGTAGAAACCATTTTCAGCCGAAGTGACGTTACCGGCCTTGTGCTTAATTTTCTCAAAAATACACCATGTTTTAACCAATAGTTAAACAACAGGCAAATGTTCAATTATGTTGGGATCTGAACAGTTTGACACAGTTTTAAATGATTCCACTTTATAAGTGTTGTTATCCCAGAATGCTTTGCGAAAGGGAATTTAAAAACAAATGACTTATTTGAAAAGGAATCACCAAATTAAAAGCTTAATGAGTTATAAACAAGTAGCTAAAAGTGAAATGTAGGGGTATTTTAAAATCCTATACTGAAAGAAGGGATTAGTAGGTAGATTCGACATATAAATGTGAAAAGTGGGCGAACAGTGTCTATCTATTATTGCGTCCGAGTGGTAAACAAGCAAGTACATTAAGTTCTGCAAAAGTCACATAACTGCAAGGACTATATTATCCAAGTTAAAAACTTCACCATCCCAAATGAATGAGCTCATACATTCAAAAAGGTGTAAAAATAAACCCAAATATTCTATTTCACGACAAATAGAAAATATATCACATTACTCACCTTATAGCCCCTCGCTCATGGAGGTAAGCTTACGTAGCACTTGATGGCAGCATTTAGGCATGAAGTTTAAGGAACCCATATCAATCGGTTGTAATCTGTAATAAGATATTTTTATTGTTCAAATATTGTTAAACAGTGGTTTAAAAACGCAATAACCACTTAAAATCTACGAAAAAGGAAGACAACACAATATAAGAAGCATGATTAAATTGTTTGTTCAAGATTCCCACCTGCATGATTATCTCCCGGAATGGTAGTAATTAACTATATATTCTTTATATTACGATAGAAATACGACGATTATTTACATACCAGGATGAAATACCGAAGTATTGAACGTAAAAATGCATCTTGGGAACAGATCTGGGCGCATTATGTTGAACAATTGTTTTGAAATAAATTCACCAGCCACGACCAACGCGTTAGGAAAACGTACTCGTTGCGCATGCGCGCGGCAAGATCCCGAGCACCTGATCAAGTTCGAAAATTGATTATTTTTTAAACGAAACGTGTCACGGGACATTAAGGCAAATTTCAAATTATGAATATAAAACTCTATGTGGAAAATTTGAACCCACTCCAGTAGCAATTTGAATAAACCCTAATCACATTTATGGTTAAGCTTGGTTTTGCTTCAATTCTATTATTCTTGAGACAAGACGTTGCCATTAACATCTAGAAAGGTCACAACTAGGTTGTTTATTTTATGATAACTGATACAGGATAAATGTTATACATTCTATTTTAACACTGATATTATTGATTTTATTTTCAATGTCAATACGCAAAAGGAAAAAAAAATCTGACAACACAAAGAAACATTCAGTGAAATCAAGATTATAATGCATGTCATCAGTAATAAACCAATCAACTTCGATTATTTTTTTGCCCCGCTGATAATGTTTAGCTACAATACAAAAAAGAGGGGGAGGGATGGCGGGGGTTATTGAAATTAATGCAAACATCAAGAGTTGGCCAACAGCAAACACTTTAAAGAACCATGATTTTCAAATGGTGTAAATGCATACTGTATATAGAAAAAAATACATATGCACATACTTGTCATAATGAAGTACAGGATACACAAACATACATACACGCGTTTATACCATGATCTTGTAGAAATGCGCATTAAACCCACCAACAAGCAGAAGGCTATCCGGCTATACAAGCTAAAAACTACACTGGACTTTCATTTAAAAAAAAGAAGAAAAAAAGGGAACCAAAAATGAAAACAGACATTCACATTTCTGAAACTATCACCGGGATTGTGGTCAAGTCTTGTTGACTTTTAGTGCCAGATGCTGCTTCTGATGCTGATGCTGAGTGAGTGGGTGGGTGGGTTGAAGGGTAAGACGTTCTCATAACCTCCCCCTTGAGTCCAAACTAGTTGTTGATGAGGTTTTTCTCCCAAATGGGTGAATGTACATACACAAGTACTGCAGTGTTTATTTAGTGTATGGATGTCCATGCATGTAAGCCCTGTGTGTACATCCTCTTAAGGCGAGGAAGGAGCTTTGCTACCGCTGTAATGGACCCGGTATCTATTGACCGCTTGCCCCTTGAGCTCCGTGGACAGGCAGGTGGTCTTGCAAGGGATCATGTCTTCTTCGTCCTCTCCCATCAGCCACTTGTGCACCGTACGCTCGGCCGACGCCGTGACGTGCTCAGCCCGCCAGCCCCGGTGCCATTTGGCCAAGCGATCGTGCTGGTTCGCCGCCACTCGGTGCTGAGACTGGGAAAGAAAAATGTATATGTAAGATAACATTAAGATAAAATTCAAGATAATTTCGAGGAGAGGTGCTGGGTATCAGGTGAATTTCAAACATGGAGTAAATATTAAGATAAGAAGAAGAAGTGGTGCCGCACCTTCCTGGCCTTGACCAACGCTCCTCTGCGGTACATGTAGTCCTCAGAGTTCATGACAAACACCATCTTATGAGTGTTGAGCTTGAAGCGGCAGTCTAGGCTGCCGGCATTCTCCACGCCGAGTTGCCGGTGCCATTCTCGCTTACAACGCATGGCCTCCACCTGACGCACCTGCCAGCGCCGAAAACGGCGCAGATTCCTGCAAAAAGCAGACATGCAAATTATAAATCTTCTCATACGGACATACCAACTTGACTTTCTGAATCAGCAAAAGTGTGTGAATTGTAAAAAAAAAAAACTTAGCATGACAAAAATGCTTTGAAAAAACGGGAAAAGGTTAGTTGAAGTGGATTACCGTGGAAGAAAGACAGGTTTGAAAAAGTAGCCATCTGCTTGTGAGCATAAACTGGACTCTGTTCCAACAAACTGCTCCATGTAACTGGACAAGCACTGAAATAGCAAAAAACAATTATATTGAAGCAACAACACTACTTGTTTTGTTTTAAACATGTATCAAACACACTCACCTGAACATCCAAGGGGTCATCAGCCTGAGCCTCCTCAGTGTCCTGCAGCTCAATAGTCATGGTCACATGACCCTTGTTTTGAATAAACATCACCTAAAAAAGATTAAGGTCAGATATAAATTGTAATTCTACAACTTAAAATTATTAAATCTCTGACCTTGAAACAGTTCTCCTCAGCCATGGCTCTCTCAGCTTTCCACTGGTAGCTGGTCTCCCAGGCTGACCGCACGCACTGAGAAGACAAGTTCCCCCCGACGGCCCCTCTCTTCCTCTCAGCCAGATAGAGATCGACCACCTGCAGACAAACCTCATCGCTGACCAAGTGCTGGAGCTAGAGTTGTGTGAAAAGATAAAAAATAAAAATTAGAGGTCAGCACCACACGTTGAAGTAATAAAGGAACATGTAGAACACCGCCTACCTGCCGGATGATGTTATGGATAACCTTATCGATGGTGAAACCGATGTAGGCGTGAATGGTGAACATCTCTCGCAATGTGTCCTCGTACTGAGTAGAGTCGAGGTTGCCATCCAACAGACTGCGCACCATGTCTAAGAAAGCTGGGTAGTACTCTTCTAATTCCACCTCACCTGCACAGTGATAAACACACGACAAATTATATAAAGCTCATTTTAAGGTTATCAACCTGTAGGCCCAGCAAGGTGTCCCCTGCCTGGTGCTCGTAGTTAGCTGGTAGAGGCTCCAGCGCCTCCACGATCCTTGTGAGGATAAACGGTTCAGAAAATTAATGAATGAAAAAAGGAGGTGGGAGTAGCACCTTTCATTCTGCAACTCAATTCACTCATATGCTAATTTTCTGGCTTTGGCCCCCACATTTAACTGCATATCTGACCTTGTACCTCTATTTTCTATAATTATAGAACAGGGAAAAACGCTGATTGCTGGCTAATAACAGTAATGTTGCTAAGAGGCATATGCTACGTACTTGGCTGTTTGAGGCGCAGCTCCATGGCAAGGTCGCAGGCCTTTTCCCGCCGCCCTTCGGCCACGAGCAATCGTTCCCTGCTCTGCTCGGCACGGTGTTCCAGCAGCTGCCGCTCGGCCTGCCGGTACACTCGTAGCAAGCGCGAGCACAGAGTCTGGTGCAGCCGCAGGAAGAAGTACCAGTTGTTGTTGACGTAAAACAAGTTGTAGACGTCGTCCATCTCCTTTTGATGCTCCGCTTCGGGGTCACGCAGGTCCACCTTCTCGGCGGTTGCTCCTGAACTGGCCTCCATGGGCGTGGCTCCGGGAATAGAAGCAGCGGCGGTGGTGGTGGTGGCGGTGGTTGTTGCGGTGGTGGTGGCGGTCGCGCTCTGGCTGGTGCCGCCGGGAGCGCCGCTACTCTCGGTATCTGGCGGCTGGGACGGGCTACAGCGCCTCCGTCTGGATTCGTTTAGTTGCTGCTGGCTTTGAGCCGGGGTCGGAGCTTGCGTAGGTTGAGATTGACTAGTGGTCGCTGCGCTTCCTGACGCGTCAGAAGAGTTAGCGTTTACCCCTGGAGTCGTCGTCGTTGTTGTTGACGATGATGACGACGACGTTGTGGATGCCGTCGTTGTCGCGGCCGGTGGTCCGTTCGCCCGTTCTCCCCCCTCTTCCGTCTCCGCCTCCTCGTCAGTCCAGTCCTCCGTGTCGCTGAGCTCACCGCGGCGTGAGAAGAAGAGGTCGGGGACAAAGTGTTGGATGATGCGCTTGATGTGGTCCTTGTCATCTTTGTGAATGGTGGGCTGGCGTTTGACGTGGTAAATGATGAGCGCGGCAGCGTCCTCCAGGACCTGCTTGTCCTCGTACGTAAACACCATGTGAGGTTCGCTGGCCGATGCCGAGCTGGAGCCGTTGCGAGCTTGCTGTCCGACGCCTCCCTCCTCTGTGCTCTGCTCCTGTCGCTTAAAACAAGCGTGAAAATGTTTCATGTGTATTTCAAAATTGCAACTTTAACTTTTTAATAAAATGCAAACTTTTCTCTAGCTAAAAGAGTAATGAGCCATAATTCCCCTTTGCTATTTGATTGTGCAGGCGTATTTGTGACGCTGCATTGAACATTGGGCAAAATATTAAGCATCTACATTTTTTGCCCTGCCGGTTTATAGGAGTAGTCGAGGGGAGGGAAAAAAATGCTTACCTCATCGTAGACACTTTCGATCTCATTTAGGAGACTCTTCGAGCGCAGAGCCTTCATGTCGTTCTGTTTGAAGTTGACCCCTTGGTGGTCCAAGGACTTGAGGTAGGCCTTTTCATACTGCTCCCTCCAGATCTTGTTGAAGCCCTGCTGAGCCTCTCTCCATTCCTCTTCCTTGGCTTTCAACCTGTGACCCAAGGAAACAAATTAGTGTTGTGAATGTGACAACCAAATTATGCTTTAAAAAAAAAAAAGTTAAAAGTTTATGACGATAAACACAATCAGGACAATATGTCCATTCAGAAAGCAGCCTTAAATTTTAAATATATCATGTCTATAAATGGAGGCTCAGTAAACCCAGGGGGCATCCAGGCTTGAATGCTTTTATTGTCATTATACAAGTATAATGAGATTTAAAATAGGAAAAATATGAGAACAAATATCTCCCAGCTTCTTGCCGTTATACTGAATTGCATTATATTTGTTTTTTGTTGACTTTATTTTAATACTTCAATTTTTGCTGTTACTAAAATTCAATTTGAGCCTTAGAGAGTTAACCAACGAAAATGTTGCAGCTGTTACCTCTTTAGCACCACAGGCACAGCCGTGGCCGGACTCCTCTTCAGCCCCTCGATGATCTCGGGGGCTTTGTCACCATAGATGCGATAGACAGCGCGTCGTTGGATGACCTCCGAGGTCCCACCTAGGCAGTCGTCCAGTCGGAAGCGATCCTGGTCCTCGGGTGAGAGACGTGACAGCTTCTTCTGGACGCTTTCCAGCACTCGGATGGTGGCCAGGTTGGTCTCCAGAACGACATCCAACTAAGACACACATTTGACCAATTATATTATTGCGTTTCAAAACCGTGACCGGACGTTTGGTCCCCGGTCTTTTGGTCCCTTTTGGTCGCCGGTCAAATGTACTTAGATATTAAACCGACTCTCATGAATATAATTTTGAGAACTGGTTTCAACTGTGAACTCTCTGTCACCATATGACCGGCGACCAAATGTCTGAGCAAAACCAACTAAAAAGAGTATTTTTGTGACATGCGTTTAACAACAAAAAGGAAATATTTTTCTTTTGTAAAATATGAAGTACCTCAAATCTTTCATCCTCACAACGGTGAAGTTGTTCTTCATAAGGAGTCTTTTTAGAACTGACAAAGGTGGAATCTTCTGACCAGGAGGGAAATGACACCCATGTGTCATTTAACACCTGAAGACATCAATGCAGAGAGCATTAGTGGCCTTCTTTGTTCAAAAAAATCAACAACATATTGTAACAGAATTGAATTGATAAATGTATACACACACCTCTTTGCATAACGTGGTTCGCCCACTGCATTTAGGTTGCTGGTAGGTCTTGGGCAGCGCTCTGTAGCTGGATCCCAGGCGTTTGCAAGAGGCATAATCCACCTCCCTGCCTCCACCTCCCTCCATGTAGCGATCTGACAGCCCCGACATAGCATGAGAGAGCTCTTTGTCTCCCAGGAAGGACTTGAACTGCGTGTACACTTCAGGAAATTTCCTGGAAAGCGTTTTGGATTCAATTTTTAGCGATAAACATCAGAAATCCAATCACTGTTTGCTTTTATTAAAAAAAAAAAAACTGAGAATTTTGCACTTTTGCTAAAAAATGAATTACTTAGAATTGCAAGGCAATCTCAAAAGTAGCAAGTACTCACCAAAACTGCAATATAGAAAATTAATACATAAAAAATAAATATTTGGACAATGTCGGCGGCCCGGATTAAAAAGCCTAACGGGCCGTTTGTGGCCCGCAGGCAGTAGTTTGCCAAGTTCTGCTTTAGTATGATTAAAGTCCTAAGAAGTACTGTAATAAAACAGTGCAATGCATGATTTCTGGGTAGAATGTGTAGCTAACTTGAAAATGCTTGTCATCTTTGTAGAGCACTTCATGTATGATGAGCTAGAGGGTAAATTACATTTCAGCATTTTAAAAAGGCCATACTTAATTATGCAATAGGGCTCGAGACTTTTCAAATTGGATGAATTTTGTGGTGAATTGCATTTTAGAAGTGCACTGCTCTCCATGACTAATTTCCCACAAATCTACTTACCCCAGGAAAGGAGTGACGAGCTGGAGCAACTCTGCTCCCGATACCACCTCCTGGTTGAACAAGGCAATGCAGCGCAGGAAATTCTCGTACACTTCCTGGCTTTTAAACAAGCGGCGAACCTGAGTGACAAATCCCATTGACAGTGATGTTATTTATACATGTCATTTGTTAAAGCGCCAATTTCCCATAGAAAACCAGTCGAAGATTTCTCACCTTATCGAAAAAGGAAAATTCTCGGAGAACTCCATGTTTTCCGACTGAAGCGATGGACTGGTCTTTGGTACAGGAATACTTCATTTTTTTCTTCAGGGGAGCAGGAAGACAGTCATGGTTAAATTAAAGTATACGGACGTACAGAAGATAACAATAGATTAGTCTTCCGGGGCTCTACCTTAAGCAGAGGAGACATGTGTGGCAGGAGTATGGGTCTGGGCCTCTTTTTATTTTGTTTGGTTATCAGGTCATCATCATCTGCTCTCTTCAGCTGCTCTTTGGCTCCCGTTAACGAATTTCCGGTGAACTAACGAGAAGACATTAGATCATGTGTCACTTCAGACAGATTCATATTACAGTAATACCTTGCGATATGAGCTTAATGCGATCTGGGACCAAGCTTGTGTATCAATTTACTCATATCTCAAATCATTTAAAAAAAAAACTACTATTCGTTCGTTTTTTAAAGTTATCAAAGCAGCCACGAAGGTTTTGGCTGGTGTTGAAGGAGCCCCTTCTGTTTACTTTCAAGTCCTGGCAGATTCCGGTAACTGTTTTTTCTGTCACCATAATAAAAGAAGCACCTCCCTTGAAAAAGACTAACTAGCGGCTGCATCATATGCTCATATGTCAAATTTGGGCAAAAATGTTTTCAGAATTTTCCTCGTATCTCAAATTTCTCATGTGATGGGACACTCGTATGTCAAGGCATTACTGTATAATATATATATTCATTGATATTATTAAGAAGCCACAGTTATCAGCGTAATACTTTTTCATGGGTCACGCTAACAACATAGCTCCCCATTCGACTACTGACCAGCGATCTCTTGGCGTCGGGCAAGAATTGTCCAAACTCGGCTAGCAGGTCCTCTTGTCCCTTGAAGAGACTGGCCACTTTGGAAAAGACCTCATCTTCAGTCATGCCGCTGGCACCTCGACTGCCCCGGCTCTCCTTCACCTCTAGCTGCTCCTTCTGGGAGATGAAAAAGCACTGAGCGCATTATCAAAATAGCTATTAGTCAGAGTAAATGGCTAAAGGCCAGAGAGTCACCATGACTGGCAACTGAAACAGTACATCGCCAGTCTCTAATACCTGATAGGTGTGAAGAATCTCTAGGAAGGCTCTGTAGATCTCTGGGTGGTCCAGAAAACGATTTTTAATCTTGTTCACGTAGCTGATGGCACTGTCAAACTCAACCGGGCTGGTCTCCGAGGCAGGCGGGGACACAGATGAGGTCGCGGCCTGATTCTGACTCTCTCTGCTCGCCAAAGGAAGGGACAGTCGGCCGGGATTTTCCAAGGGCCCGCTCGACGAGATGGAGGAGGATAGGGACTCCGCCGAGGTCGGCTTGGTGTCAACGCCCTGTCCGGGTCCGGCTTCAGAGGTGGTGGCGGCGGATGCGGCACCAGAGGTCGACGTCACGGGCGAGGTGCTGACAATCTTCCCCGGTTGGCCAGGTGACACCTGAATAGATGACACAATTAGGACCAAGTGAATGATTGCTCAAATGATGGGCACAATTAGAATCATGTCATTTTGACACTACATTAGCAGCCTCCATTTAAATACAATCTCAGAAGGACAGGAAAAAGGCCTGAAAGTCCCCTTTGTTCTACTGGTGAAGTGTTACTACAGCAAACCGACACAGTTTGTCACTATTTGGGTGAACATGTATTGATCGGATTCACTGCCCAAAATATAACATGAGAATTTGTGATTAAATGACGAATGTAATTTTTTCCCATATATAAAGCACACTGGATTATAAGACGCCCCGTCTATTTTGGAAAAAAATGTAAGACTTTTAAGTGTGCCTTATAGTCGTGAAAATACAATATGTGTTACAATAATGACACCTACCGTGATGTGGTAAAGATGACATCAAAATAGTTGAAATCCTACATTCCCTAACCACAACTCTTTTATATGTGTCCCTCTGTTTAATCCAACACTGCAAAAACTTCATTTCGAATGTAAGGGTGACAAGAGCTTGACTGAGCTCACATTACAGCAAGCATGTGAAGAACTGACTTTTTCTCCATAATTCTGTAGAAAAAATGCGATTAGTGATTTAGTTGTTGACAGAAAACTAATATACTATCAATAATTTATCACAACTCTGGAGCAGAGCCCAGCTCGATGTAAGAGCTTCATATCTGCTACACTTTGGCTCCAAAAGCTACACTATGTTTACATCCAAGTCATAAAAAAATCCTTAACGTTAAAATGCTGCTTGCCATGACCAAAATGTGAAATATGAGACCTTAGACTAACTGTAACTAGTAATGTTGTAACTGGACATTCACCTGACTTCCAGGTTGACTCGCGGGCTCAGCAATGAAGTGAATATGAATGATTGTCTCTCTCTATATGTTCCACATGAGTGACTAACAGCCAGTTCAACACAAAAAAAATAACGGTTGAATGTGTTTGGGTGTAATAGCCACTGCTCAAAGCTCTTGTGTTAAATCCCGCGGACAACACAACAGACTTGACCACACATCTAATTATGGCCGAGGGAGGTTCAAATTACTGAGTATGCAATGAAAGTGGCTATTGTCTCACCTGTGCGGAGAAGGGTGACTGGAGAAAGGCAATTCCATTCTTTGGGACCTCTATCCGATACCCAGGTGGAAGGAAGGCGTTGAAGCCCAATACTAAGTCGGGGTGACCATGGAAAAGTTGGGACACTCTGTTTATTACTCCTGGGGTGTCAATGCTAAAGAAGAGATGAGGGTTAAAGAAAATATTAGTGATCAGATATCTGGGTTTCATAGGGAACTCATTGAACTCATTGTCTGCTAATGACGGGGTTAAATGTACAATTCATTTTGACTGGAAGGACTGGCAGTGATTACTCAATGGCATTTTACCATAAGCATTTACAGCCACTACTCCCAATGTAATAGTATGAAATATATTTTTGTCAATTTTAGTCATTGTGAAAAAAATATATATACAAAGTATCAATGTTAAATATAGATATCTAGGATTGTGGATAGAACGTCGGCCTCACAGTTCTGAGATCGAGGGTTCGATCCCAGTTCCGGACCTTATTGTGTCCAGTCTGGGTGTAGACCCTGGGCTTTTGTGGGTTTTATCCAGGTACTCTAGTTTCATCCCACATTGTGAAAACAGGTAAGGTAGGCTTGTTGAACACTATAAATTGCCTCTAGATAAGAGTGTGGTTGTCCATTTCCTGATGCCCTGAGATTGGCTAGCAACCAATCCAGGATGCCCTATGCCAGGTGCCCATAGTTGGCTGGGATAGGCTCCAGCACCCCTCAAAACCCTCGTCAGGATGTGCTTCGGAAAATGAATGAATATAGATATCTATATATATTCTGGTTATGCAACCCCTACCTAACTTGGATCGGAAATGTTAAAATTGTGGCCTACGTGAGCCAAAACGTAGCTTCTTTGTACGTGGACTGAGTAATTTGCCCTAAAAATGTTGAAGCGACCCAAAATAGCTGCTCAATTAAGTATAAAAAGACATTGCAAGCAATGCACAAATATTCTCCAGATAAGCATTTGCATTTTTCAGTCTTGGATGAGAGTGGACAAAGATAATAAAAGGGTAAAATACCTCTGTGATTTGAACTCTTTCATGATGTCGAGAAACTTGTTGTATATGCCCGGATCGTTGGCAAAGCGTATTTTGACCTGGTCCAAATATGACAAGGCATCTTCAACCTGCAACACACGACGAAAACAGTTCGAATATGAAGCAGTCTCTCCACAAGCATTTCGACATGGTCAAATAACGAAGCAGGATGCTGAATCAGCTCTGCTGCAGTTTAACGACGTACGCTGCTTCATATTTAGCTCAAACAAGCAAATAACCACGACGAATTAGAAAACGAATACACACACCAAAAATAATGCATTTTCTTCAATGGTACTCGTATAGCTCTCAATGGTACTTCGAACAGGGCACACGTCGTCATTGTCCAATCCGAAATCTCCGAACGAATACTCAAGTAAACAGCTGTACGCCGTGTTCAGCCAAAGAAATATATAAATAAATGAATGAATGCGTGGCTACCAAAACAAGCCAAGAGGCTTTTGTTCGCTGCTCGCCGTCTTTCTTCGGTTCGCTACGGGCAAGTTTTTTGGGGTTAGGTTCCAAAAGAATGCATGTTTGTTCGCACAAAGCATTGTCACATATCTTTGCAGGGCTACTCGTGTTAGCATTAGCTATTAAAATGACGATGAAAAAACTCACAACAGCTACGCACGCATACACATTTTTTTGACACTCGGGGCTTATTCGTCGCCCATTTTAACCAGCTCACGGCAGTAAAAAATGCATACACTGTGATACGAACAGGAGTGGAAAGAAGCCGCTCATTTAATGGAGTAGCCTTTCTAGGCTAGCCTGGCTGACGTCCTCCACTTTGTTCAGGGTGGTTGGTAAAGGGGAACAAGGAGGAACTTCTCACAAGCGAGCTTTTTTGTTCTCTTTCTTTTTTTTAAGTTCACGTTTGCTTTCCATGGCCGCTTATGACGGTAAAATAAGAAAGTAGCGCAAACTGTGTCACTCGACTGTCACTTGGGACGGCCATTTTTTTTTTTTTTTTTTTTTTACAAAACACACTTTCCACGTTTTAAGCTTGCGTGTCGACGTCAGGATGTTAAGAAATGAATTAGTTCTAATCGGCCAGCTAACAATCCTTTCACTCATTTCGACGTTCTGTGCCTGAAACAAGGCAAGCCCGGTGTAATAAAACAAAATGGTTGTGACTCTGAGGGGACTTTTCCTCCCCCTTTTGCCGTTGTCTTCTTACCTTGAGCTTCTGGAAGTGCTGCTGCTGCACTTGCTTTTGTGTTATGACGAAAGGCTTGTCTTGAATTGGATTGATTTGTTTTCCCGTGCTGTGCGCCTGGATCTTCGCCATGAGCCCGGCGGCGGGAGGCTGCAGGAGCCCAACTTGGGAGCGAAGCTTCGGCGGGTTGGCTAGCCGACAAAGCGTCCTCTCGGTCGGGGAGCCAGCCTGCCACCCGCGAGCAAGCGAGTCGAGCAGCCCCTACTTTGCCAGTTTCGCACGGCTCTAACGGACGGAAAAGCCAACCGAGTGGAGACGGATGACTGACAAGCTGCTACTCGACGAGACTTTGGCAAAACATCGTCGAATAGAAAGAGCCGAGTTAAGACGCAACCGAGGAGGGGGAAAAAAGCTCAGGGACAATGGTTGCCGTTTATCGTGTTTAAAATAACTATCGCCTGTCTCTTTAAATTCGGCGGCAGCGCTTGTTTCTCAGCGTCCGGAAACCAGAGTCAAGTGAGAGGAGGGAAAAAAATGAGTAAAAGTCCTCATGCGCATGTGCAACGATGGTAAGAGCTCAGTTCATAAGAATGAGATAGCTCCACTCCCATAGATAGCGTATATATAGAGCGAGATGCGGAAAAGTTGTGGATGGCGGCGTTAGTTACGGTATACGCACATGAACTGTGAAATGTATTGTAGAACGGCACTGACGCAAAATGGCGGACGAGAGATGATGGTTGTCCCTATTGGTCACAGCGCGCATGTTGCATCTGGTTCTACTTATACTATATGTGTGAGATCTATGTCCACTCCCACTACACTGCTGCAAAGAAGCGGTGATACTTCATCAAAAATCACAATACGCGTCGCTTTAATGATAACTACGCAGAAATGACTAAACTACAAGCTAAGAGCTTCAATTAACAACATTGATTGTCTTTGCATCCTTGCAATGATACAAAGTTGTGAAAGGCAACATGGGCACATTGTTTATTCAACACCAATAGATGAACAAAATGTAAAAGTACAACCCAACAGTTCAAAATACAACAGAAACAGATGAATACAATATATTTTTTAAAATCAGACACTATTCTGAGCAAGACAGGCAGACAACTGTGTGGCTTTAACATGATCCTTCTCCACTAGCCCTCAGTTCAAATTGCTATGACATCAATATTTTTTTATTCATCATTAATGTGTTTGAATGTGTGTATATATTGTACAATTGAATCAAATATGAATGAAAACTGAAAAACAGACATATCCTTCAATAAATCTACAAAGTGGTTAAATTTCATTGTCTATTACTTCTTGCCTTCCATGAACAACAATAGACATCCAAAAGAATGATCCAACTCCATTGATCTAGGATTTGGCAGCTAGCTTCCATTTTTCTAGCCATTGCTGGAAAGTCAATCCTCCCTTGCGTACATCAGGGACCAGATTCTGTGCTGGAAGATCCCACCTACAAAAGTGAACACACGCAGAAAGACATACATGACTAAGTTATCATTTGAAAATGTCAAAACGTATTTGATCAATCAGTATTGCTTTATGACATTGTAAAATCATTGTGAAAAAACATGAATATGGTCAGCGTCTTCCCCCAGTCTGTAACAACCAAAAGGAATGATCGCAAAACCTGACAGACCTCCCGAGTCGGTATGTTAATTTTCGCTTTGCATCTCACCAGTCAGAGATGGACGTCTGGAGCTTCTCTTCATATGAAAGGCTTTCTGCACATTTCTGGGTAAGGATTCTGACCCTTGGGACCATAGATTTCAACAAATTCCCATCTTCTGCCTTGACTTTGGACAGCAAGTCTTAAAACAATAAAGAACAAAAAAATATAGTGGTTTCTTCGCGCTGATTCCAAAGTATGGATCTCAATTTTTTGTTTTGATTACCTTTGTGACTGGATTCAAGCAGGTGCGCTTCCTCCTCCTTGGATTTTTGCAGCGTGGTAGAGTGAAGTTGTTGCAGCTGACAGAGAAAACGCCACTCAAGTTGGTCACTGCACGCCTTGGCACACAACTCCTCTGGAGCCTTAATTAAGATAAGTAATGTCAAACAGTGTAAAACATTCATGTTTCACAGGTTGTCTTTCTGCCCAGGCCAACGAAAAATTAGAGTGAACATTGACCACAACTTTTACTTTTTGACGCATATTGTGAACCGCTGAGTCATGATTGTAAGGAACAGATCGTCATGGGGCATGGAAACAAAAAGTGGGTCACACTTTGGTCAGAAGAGACGAAAGTGTGATATGCTCACCATGTAGAGAGGGAACTCCATGTTCTGACACAGGCTGCTCAAGGTCGGTGACTGCAAGCGATGGATAGAAAGCCATGATGCGGGAATTCTCTGCGTTCTAAAGAAACACACGTGTCGAGAATTTGACTTGATTCAAAATTTGTTTCCAAAGTTGACGGTTCACAACAAACCATAAAATGATCATTAAATGCTAAAGGAGATACTGTATCGTCCAGACTATAAGTCAAAATTTGTTTAATAGTTTAATTTTCCAGATAGTAGAGTAGTCATTAATTATTCGTTGACAACACCGTTAGGAAATGATTTTTTTTTTTTTACCCATCAACAATCCTCCGGTCCAGAGCTTGAAGCGAAATGGTATCCATCTGTTTAACCTCCTTTGAGATAGAGTTCCTAATACTGTTGGAAACTCTGATAACATCCTCACACTGTGTCGCCACCTTGCCCTCCAAAAAGACCTGCATCTAAAACCACAAGAGCGCATTTTATGGTATCCCTTTTAAAACATTGTACGATCTAATTCGAGGCATTAAAAGATGAGCGAAATACCTCTTTGCACATCCGGGACAATTCCGATTTTGCCAAGGAGTTTCCCTTGATCAGACAATTGATCTGTTCTTGTCTGCGAACCTGAAAAAAAGACAATGCAAATTGAACAATATCAAAAGAGTGAAATCCTAAAGTTGTGCAGCAATTCTCACCACTAGCTTTCTGGAGTCCATAATCTTTTTCCGCTGGCTATGGAGACTGCGGATGACTTCCTGCTGGTTTCTGGCATGCTGGCCAAGCTGGATGAGGTGGTTTTGGAAATGATCCTTGGCAGCAACTTTCATCACACACTGGAGCTTCAGTTCGAGAGCCGACCTAAAAACATCAACCAAGAGTTAAGAATAAAACTTGAGTCCAACTTGATTAATGTGGTAGTGGAATTACAGTGGCGACTTGTCTTTGTTGGCGTCATCGACAAAGCAAGACAGCTTCTGTTCAACCTCCGTCCTGCAATCCGCTAGCTGGTTCTGAAGTTGCTGGACTCTGGTACGAGTCAGGGATAATTCAACACATTTCTCCTCTACCTCTTGCCAGGCAGCCTACAATCATGGAGACGTACGCAGTCATTACTGAAAACACTATGGTAAAATATTGGTTGTTATGTTGTATATGTTTGTAAAACTGACATCCAAGAGGGCCTGAACAGATGGCAAGTCGTCATTCTCGTCTGAACAAATGTCCAGGAGATTGTTGTTTTCATGAGACAAGCTAGAATTAAAGAAAAACAGTCAGAAAATTATTTAGAAATCAAAATAGTCTAAGGCAAGGGTGTATTTTGATTTTAAAAAAAATAAATGGATTAAAAGAATTGGATATCTAGTTTTTTTTATAGATTTAAAACAATGGGGATTTTAGCTTTTTTATATATTTATAGATTTTACAAAATTATTTTTGAACTAAAAACAGAAAAAATAATTACAAAATTACAATTACTGATTTAAAAGGGGGAAAATCAGGAAATGTAATATACATCTATACTCTACATTTGAATTTGTTCCTAAAACAGAAAGTTAGCACTCATGATTTACTTTCCTGGGCCACACAAAATAATGCGGCGGGCCATATTTGGTCCCCGGGCCGCCACTTTGACACATGTGCTCAAAAGGTAAACTTTTGATTTTCCTACCCAATATCCTTCACATCCTGAGAGCAAACATTCTCCTCCAATGCCTTCTGCTCTTGAGAAAGCCAATGTTGTAACGCAGAAGTAATGTGACTCATAGGGTAAGCCTCTGCCAGGTTCTAAACAGATGACAAGTATTAATTCATTGAGTTCTTACTTTTATACAAAAATGTGTACTATCTACCTCCACAGCACTCAACCAGCACTGAAACACAGCATTCCTCTTCTCGTCCGGCATGCTGCGACAGGAGAAAAAATATTAACCAAGACTTAAAAAACAGGTAAAAATATTATAATTTTGTTAAGAATAGGCCATGAGTCTCTTACCGTTCACAGTCAGAATGATTCAATTCACTTTCTTGTAAAGATTGATAAAAATGAATCCTCTCGTTACACAGCTGTCTCACTTCACGCTTTCAGAATAAAAAAAATAACATATTGCAAGTTTATGATTTTTTTTGTTTAATTACATTACAAGCGAATCATTATTCGCCAAAAACACATTCTCCAATTTGAACATGAAGTATATTGGTTTTGTATTGTACTATAATAAAGAATAGGCTGAACTTGATTTGCACATCATTGTGTCCGTTTTTATTTATTTAACACAACGTCATTGGAATCGCGGTTATACAGTTGAGAGGTTCCTACCAGGACTTGTGGCTCCATTGATATCGGGGAGTTAAAGAGGAGTGTGTCAACATCACAATTGCTGGAAAAGCCATTCCCAAACAGCACATCAGACTCTGCTTTCCTGCCATGTAGAAAAATTAAGCTTATTGTCTAAAAAAAAAGGTGCCTTCAAGTGGTGGCACTTCCTGAAGATTATTTCTGCCTTACTTTGCCAACATCTCCAGAGCCTGACGAAAATCACAGACCTCTTCAACGTCACTCGTCAGCATCTTCCGATCCGACACGCAGCGCTGCTTAAAAGCCTGGAGGAGCAAATTCCTGCAATGATTCTCTTCCACCTGAGACAATGTAGATTTGATGGATCGCTCTTTGAAAGTAGGGCAAAACATAAGAAATACAATGTTAATCCTTTTTTTTAAAAATCCAAATCAATTTGAGAGTTTTTGGACTAACCTTGAGAGTCAAGATGCTCCTCAGTCTCACTGATCTTGGAGTCAAGATGGTCGATCTCATCCCTAAGCTGTTGGATTTCAATCTGAATCTTGCTCATCTTGGCCAAGTCGTTTTGGCCTTGACATTCTTTCACCTGAACACACACAAGAATATAATAATGAACATATATCCGTCATTAGGAGCGGAATTACTAAATCCTACCTCTTTGTCTTGAAGTGATTTGTACCTTTTAGATATTGTCAAGGAAAATACATACAACATTAACAGTTTACTTTCTGGTTACAAAATCCCTTTTTTGGTCTCACATAAATAACAAAACATTAATTGGTTCCCAAAACAACATTCTGAAGACGTTACAAGAAAGAAAAAAAAAGGATACCAAAGAAGATTGTCTCGCTTGAGTTTGACGGTTCTAGAAATGAAAGAAAATGTTTCAGTGAGAAATAAACATATACAAGGCGAACAAATGATGAATAAGATTTAATAATCAAGGTCTGACTTAGCCCACCCAGTGTAATTGCCAAAACAAACCCATTTGCTGCCATTGACGGCGTTATCCAATTTGACAAACAAAGTTACATTTTACGAGACAAACCTTTGTTGGAAAACGTGACTGATGACATACTCCCAAATTGACGTTCTTTTCCCAGCACACAACCTGAAAAAATACACAAAGAGTTAGCATTGTTGTTCAAATCAGTTATGCTATTGCAACAATAATAACGTGACAAGGACACCGACGATCTGAAGTAGCTGGTCGGCGGCAGACTCTCGGAGGGCAAATTAAACTCTTCTGTCGCCCAAAGTTTTAAGTCCTTCACAAGGTGTCTGTCCGCCATCCTGAATCTGAACGAAGTTGGAATACAATTGAGTTAATTGACCTGTCCTTATTCGCAAGCTAACTATCGAATAGATAGCTACAAGTAGGCATAAAGTGAATGAACGAGGTGGTTTGTAGTTTGTACTTACGTACTGGTGTGATGAATACCGCTATATTTTCAACAAATTACATTTATTATGTTTTTCAGAGCAATCCTTTTGTAGTAATTCAAGTACTCTAAACTTTATACTTCCCGCCCGTTCACATCACTACCGGGATGATGTGACGTGTCAAGTCACGTGACTAAAATATCAACATACGTGCAATTAACCCTTTATATGGCTAGTGACTGTTTTCTGTATGGCTCTATTGTAAATAACAATATTAGAATATGCAATTGTAAACTATTCTGTCCATTCAGATAATTACATTACAAAAAACATGTAATGAACCAAAACTGCTACTAACGACAAGATAGTTTTGAGTCAAATATACGTTTATTCACTAACTACAAAGAATTAACGATGTAGTTCTGAACACAAACTCTAGGATCTTGGTAAACATAATTCCCCATGATAATGAAATAGAGGTTAAGTGAAAATGTTAAGCAATGTGATATTTCCATACATCCATTTCCAATACATAATAACACAAGGGGTGCTTGAGCGTGAAACTTGCTGCCTCATTAAAAAGGGCAGACTCCAAACTTAAATGATTGCCATTCATTCCTGGAACACATACAATGATGGATACCCATTTGTACTCCCATTCGCACCGCCACACAATCAGTGACGTGTCATATTTCAAGTGCTATAAATAAATTAGACTTATTTACAAAAATCAAAAGGTGCTCTACTGGATTCACAACACAATATTTTCACAATTTAAAGGAATAAAGTAAACCAAGTACTTTTTTTAGATTACAAAAGAATGTCTTTCATAATCATTCTTTCAAAAAACAAATTCAAAACGATGCAATTGCAGAGTAGTGTTAAGAAGAGACCTTTAAGTGTTTTCAATGTCACCGAATCCTAGTGAAAAGATTCAGTACCGACACCGACTCCTGAAAGAAAACAAAAACAAAAGTAAATAAGTTATCTTGCAGATAGTACAATTGTTCAACAACCTTTGTGGATCTTGTTTTACTGAAGACATTCCAAAAGCGAAGTGTTTCGTCTCCCGCTCCTGTGACAATCGCTTCACCATCTGGGGACATTGCCTGAATTTTTTCAGGGGGAAAAAAAAAAGAATAAACTCTGACAACATATACACCAATGCCATAAGTTATAGCAAATGTCAGTAAGAAAATACCAGGTAAAGAACTCTGTAGGAGTGCCCTGTGAGTTTAGCCACTTGCGTGAGTGCTGGGTATTTCCATACCAAGATTTGGTTTTGAGAGTAGCCATGAGTGCTCACCTGTAAGCAAATAAAAAAGGGAATACACACTAAACTAAAAACATTTTTGACAAAAGAGAAATACAGGTTACTTTGCAATGTCTCTACATACAAAATATTCAGGTTGTTAAAAGCCTCAATGGGAACATTTTGCCTTTAAATACGAAATAAATTTAGTTAGGAAAGATGCAATATAAAAAAAAAATCAAACATCCTCTTATAGCAGACATGGGCAATCATGTATCATATTAGGATTTTGTTACTCATCAAATGGAGATGAATTAAGTGACGTCACTTACGAGTTCATTGGTGTGCTTGGACCAAGCCAGATTGCAGACCTGTGAGCCCGTGTCCACGCACTGCAGCGGCTGCGACGTCAGCGTATTCCAAAAGCGAATGCAGCGGTCGGCCGTGCCGCCTCCAGAGGCCAGGAGGCCGTGCTGATGTGGTGACCAGGCGATGGCCTTCACTGCAGCCAGGTGATTTGTGTACGCTTGCACGGGGCTAAGTGATGAGTGGTTCCATACCAGCAACTTGAGAGTGTAGGCACATTTTGTTCAATAAGTCAACGGGAGATAAGAGATATGTGAAAGTGAGACAAACTACCCAAAATAATATATCAAATAAAATAAAATCACGGCGAACCTTGTTGTCGTTACCACCAGAAGCAAGCAGCTGATGGTCGGTGCTCCATTTTAAGCCACAGACTTCCTGCCTGTGTCCTTGTAGTCGTCGCTCGGACTGCAATGGAGGAGCTCGGATGTCCCTCTGAAGAATCATGCGATCCCGACTGCCTGAGGAGAGCTGGTCTGCATTCCATGCTAGAGCCCCTGTGAGCATACAACAAAGATTTGGATGTATCACAATGGCTAAATTGACTTATTTTTTTCTTTCTTGTGGCACCATCACAGCCATTAAATTAGCATTAATGTAACAGAAGCCTTAGAACACAATTCATCATTTTATTTGACTAAACATGAAAATAAAATGATACTTCCAACTTACGAGAGCTTCTACATACAAAATATTCAGGTTTCGAAATCCTTTGATTTGCCTATTAGTGTTCCAATATCCAAAATCCCCCAAAACGTAAATACATTTCATGTATTCGTTTATGCATGCTTGTACCTCATTTTAATCCACTAATAAATCATTTTCTTATATTTCTATAACAAATTGGAACACTGTGCTCATTTTTATAGCGTTTAGTTTGGATTTTTTTTAGGGCTGTGGAATGAATTAGAGAATTTACTTATAAAATACTGCTCTACTATAAAAAATCCAAATTATGAAACAAGTTCTATAACCAATTTATTTTGTAAGTAGAGATAGTATTGTATTCTAACCAACTCTGGCCGAGTGTCCTTCCAGGGTGGAGATTTTCTTTGCCCCACCGGCATCCCAGATTTGGACATAGCCCTTCTGAGTGCCCACTGCTACCAGGTTACCCTAAAGACACCATATGAAGAATAATTTCATTAACCAGACCAAACTCAACAATTTTTTTAGAGACCATCCTGGTACAGAATAAGTACCGTACTGCGCTTACCCGCTCAGACCAGCCAACTGACGTAACCGAGTCTCCCTCCACAGATAGATCACACAGCCTGGTTACCTGAGAATATGGCAATTCCAATAGATTCAGTTTTTTGGTGCCAATACAGTAGATTGACGTCTAGTGTCGCCAATGGCAGCTATTGAATTGTGTACCTGGCTAGTAGAGGCACTCCACAAGTAAACACATGTTCCCAGGCCTACGCTGAGCACATTGAGGGATGACCAGTCCACTAAATTCAGATAAAAGTCATCCTGTAGCTCTGGTGCGTCCAGGACTTTGAAAGGAATCTTGGGAATTTTTCTGGCAGGCTTCCTTGGTGATCGCAGTAGTTTTTGACTGCAAGAAAGACAGATTAAAAAATAAATGTTGTTTCAGGAAAGATATGACAATTATAGACAAACCATTTACCTTTTGTTGCTGACAGGTGATAGTGAGTATGGAGATAGATTCATTTCATTGGCTGGTGAGCTTCTTTTGAGCTCCAGAGTGTACTGCAAAGATCAGTAGATTTGATGACACACTATTTGACTGTTCAAATTGGCAAATACGTTTTTTGTTGTTGTTTTTTTTTGTACCGTGAAAAGTCTCTGTTTTTGAGGCGTCAACAGCTGCAAATGGTTGTCTTCTGTTTGAGGGTCCTGGACCCTCTCTATTCCTGCTCCCAAGAGCTCATTCTTGAGCAGAGCAGAATATGTCAAACCATCTGCTGAAGGAACACATCATTAGTTTGATAAAATATCACACTCACAGCAATCATTTCAACAAATGTGGTAAAAATAAACAAATCATAACAAAGTGATGCTAAGGCAAAGATGACATAAATTGCAAGTTTCATATTCACCTTTAACAATATCAGAAGATGGTTCCTTGGCTTTTCTGTTCTGATTTGCTGACTTTTCATTTTCCTATTTGAAAAGCAAAAGAGATGTTCAAGATAAGAAATTTGCACTGTATAGAACAATGTAGACTCGAAATAGCCAATGCATTTTTGACTTTGTCTACATTGTAATGATTATTCTCTGTATTTATGTAGAACAGTACATACACTGAGCCTGTGAAAGTTGATGTCCCAGTTGGCTCCGGCTCTCGTAGGAATAAATCTGTCTCCAAGTTTGTTAGGTGACACAATTGGGGAAGCAGTGTGTTGTGCTGCTTTCTGGAATCACGAGAGAAATACACATGATGTGAAAACACTGCAGTATTTGTCAGTGAATTAGCCCTAACAAAAATAACTCACAATCAGGCTCGTGTTGTCATTTTGATGATTGATTTGGCGTAAGAGGCGGTATTCGTACTGTAGATCCATTTTGAAATTCAAAAGAGACCTTGAAAAGACAATTTATTTATAGGTCAGAAAAACAATATCCATAATTATTTTAGGTGGATCGCTCCATTACAAGCAAATAGACATTTTTTTGTGTGTTTTCCTAAACCATACCACAGTAGACTACATATAAAACAACAATGAGCTAAAACAACAATGAGCTAAAATGAAAACTATTTTTCAGTACTGGTGAAATGTAAGTGACGCCCATTTTAAAGACGTGTTAGAATACACGGTGAAGTAAGTCAAGTGTACGATAACATCACGAAGCGGAATATTGGCTTAATTATCGTGGCTAGTTTGTTTAAATAACCGTTCGTGAAAAGACATACCTTTAAAGTGAAGCGTCACTCTGTAATATCGTCCACTTAACGGTGTACATTTCTCCGTAAAATCCTGATACGGAACATCCACTGGTTACAATGCCAAGAAATGAAGAAAGCTAAACACAGTTGCATTGTGGGTTATTGTCCACGTGACATAAACACGGAAGTGTTTCGCTACCATTTTGAAGCATGTCATGTCAGTTTTTTGCCCATAGGTGGAGCACTAAACCCACCAAGTCTCCATTTTGCGGTGACACTTGACCTCGCCATACTTTTACTTGAAGTTTGCTATTTAAATGTAACCTCTAGTGTCCTATTTAGACCAAAAATAGTAAGTTGGTCGGTTTTATTTAAAGTCTCCAGGTTCATACAAATGAACAAAAACACTGATTATTCATACATTCATCTTTTGTGCTTATCCTCACGAGGATCACAGATTGCAAGGTACATTGAAGCAAAATAAGGTGCATTATAATACCTACAGACGATTTGGCGTGTGCAATCGGCTAGTGTGCATCTTTTTGTATATGGTAGGAAATTGGAGTACCCAAACTAAACCCACAAAAGAACATGCAAACACCACCCATGAAGCCCAGGGTTGAACCCTCGATCTCAGAACTGTGAGGCAGACACAAGACTTTATCTTCTTGTCAAATTAGATTGGACATTTAGTGGCGTCAATGGAGGCCAATGAGATAAATAGTATGTGGATAATACATGGTAGCAAAAAGTGAGCCTATAGAAAATACCCAGAGTTCCACAAGTGTGAACATGACCCCTCCCATTGTCCCTCCATGTCTTTCCGTCCCACTCACAGACACACCCAAGGCAACGCTGGCGCCAATGGGCAAACCCCCCGACCCCTCGTCGTCACCCCACCAGCCCCCAAGTGACCTCCAATTATGTCATGCGAAAAAGCTGCGTCCCATTGAAAAGCTCTCTTAATCAAACCCAATTAATTCAGCTATTTTCCCTTATTATCCACTGCTAGGAACGCGTCTTCCCAATAAGACTGTTAACTCCAGCCGCGGCCTTTTCAGATCTGTCCGGGCAACGGAGTCAAATAATGGAGCGCACAATTACCCAATTAGTAATTAGGGATTGTGTTGTTCTTTATGGACACAAAGACTGTTGTGCATTGTGGGGATTGGGCTTGTGCTTGTCCTATTTACATTTTAGTCAATAAGCTCTCAGTGTAATTGCCATCAACTTTACAGAATGGAAACAGTGAAAATGTATGCTATCCTGTCTTCCACATGTTCAAACTGCTGCCCTCTAGCAGGCCTTACAGCACCATAACAGCCAAGACAAACACACTCAAGGACAGTTTCTTGCTAAGAGCCGTCACCATACTCTAGGACAAGGGTGTCAGACTCGGGTTGGTTCGTGGGCCACTTTATTTCATATAGGCCGGACCATTTTAGATGTATTTAGATATATTTTTTAAATAAATGGATTAAAAGAACTGGATTACAAGCCCTAAATATTCCATTTTTTATAGATCTAAAACAATGTTTATTTGAGCTTTTTTATAATTTTGTGGTTATTTTCTGTTTTGCCGTAAGAAAACAACCATGACTGGATGAATTGTGAACTTGCTTATGATATTGACCCGAATAATGTGCTTATTTTTATTGAGTGTATTACAGAAGTATGACTTTATAATTATATTAAAAGCAGCAATAAGTATGTAGTCATGCACAGTGTGGGAAGGCACACTAGAGAATAAAAGTGCTTTTAAACAAAACTACTTTAGGAATAGAATTATTTGGCGTACCCAATAAAGTGTTTGTATGTGTGACATATGGCGTCCAATAACCTCGCAGACCTTCTGCCATTCCCCGCACGTGCGTCGTCAAGGTCAAAAGAAATCTCCTCGCTGCCGCTTTAGCTGTTTTGACAGAAGTATTGACACATCGCCAGTGCCATTGTTCATATTGGCAAAAGCTACTTTGTGTCGAAAAAGTCATTCGCTAATGCTCAAAGTCATTTTGCGCGTCGGAAGACGCAATAAGCTGACAAATTGATTTTCCCAGTCGGGCCATTGTGGGGATGGGATTACTGTAGTTTTTTGTTTTGGAGGAGTAAATGGATTGATGTAATAGCTAATATTGAATGGCTAAAATATTTTTTTTCCTTATTTTGCACAATTTCTATTTCAATTTTTTTCCTCTTTAAAAGTGGTGAAATGAATAATAAATGCGCACATTTTCATGTATTTTGACTTTTAAATTCTGAGTATGGCTCTCAAGGAATAACATTTGAAAATATGAATTGTTTATGGTTCTCTTTGTCAAAAAGGTTCTCAACCCCTGTGTTAACTAGTCTGAAATACAACCTTTTTTGTTAGCACTGTTGCTCTTTTCCCATGCTTTTTTTTCGCACCACTCTTCCGCTCAAGCCATGCCTACGCCGCCGGCCTTTACCGGCCCCCCGGCTGGGACCACGGGCCCGAGCAGGGCCAAGTTGCCCGGCCGGTCGGTCAGTGTCTGTTCAGGCGCGGCCCGGGTACTAATCCCCCGGGGCTGTCAAAGGACCCCGCACTGAACTCATCCTGCAACACAGGAAAACGCTCTAATTGGGGGATTTTCTCCATCATTAATTCCAACCAGCGGACCCCCACCCCACGCTACCTTCCTCCCCTACGCCTCCTGCATCTCTCCCACACTTTTCTCCTGCTTAATCTTCTGCTTCATGTTTCCATTTTTCCTCATTTCCACTCTGACATCCTCACAATTGTGTTTGTGTGGGTGAAAAATGTGGTTTCTCTTCCAATTTAAAGAGCATTTTGATGTTCTCAAACCCACACCACTACTCTTTACCTCTTTGTTAATACTATCTAATATTATAAAACAAGGATGATCACAACAGGTGAATGAAATCAAAGGGCAAGGATAAGCTAAATAGCCAATTGAGGGGCACAAATAGACAAACATTATAAAAACATACATCGATGCTATAGTCCAACTAAAATCGACATTGGACATTATCCCTGGGGAGTATGATGTGGTTTATATTAGTGTTTTTGTTCACCTCATCAGATAAATATTGATTATGAATTGCTCTAGGATAAAAGATCAGTTGTATTTTGTTAAACTGTTCAATAGTATTGATGACTATGCTCTTAATGCCATCTGAAAAGATGGATTAAGATGGGTCAATCCTCACTAAAGGACAACATGCACATTGCAGATGAATAAAATGACAATTTTAAACCAAAAGCCCTTCTTTAACTAAGTGGCTGAAATCAATACCCAACTTCTGTCCCTATTCCAATTTCATGAATTGGGGGGGATGCCCCTAAATAATAATAATACAATAAATAAATCAATAAATAAAAATATATACATGTATACAAGTATGTACAAGTGTATACATACAAGTGTGTACAAGTATACACATACATGTGTGAAACAGTGTATACATACATGCGTGTACAAGTATATACATACATGTGTACAAGTGTACACCTACACGTGTGTACAAGTGTATACATGTGTGTACAATTGTATATATACATATATATATGTATAGAAGTGCATATATATATGGATATACATATGTATATATACATGTATATGTATACGTATACATGTATATATGTATATGTATACATATACATACATCTACATACACATACATATTTAATCTATATATATAACCTATTAACTGTAAGGCCACAAATTTGGCAGAATGTCCCTCCAAGAAAGTGATGGAGCGGGCCCTATACGTCACCATGTGCTCAACTTGCTTTGGGGGCAATTAGAGAGCCGAGCCCACCCTCCCTTGGAAGCCCTGATTGATTGGAGTCTCATCTTCCTAACGGGCTGGCTCCCTGCCATCCAACTATGGAGGATTGGGAGGGGCGAATAAAAAAAAAAAAAAAAAGGAGAGAGAGAGAGAGAGAGAGGGGAGACACAGTTGGAACGCCAGTGACAAGCACAAGGTAAAAGAAAGAAAAATGTCCCTGCGCATGTATGTCAGATGATAACGATTATTCTCTCGTAATCTTGGATTTCTCGTTGGAGTTAGCGGGCTCCAAACTGTGGGAATGGGCAGGCAGGTCAACATAAAAGGAAGAAAAGCGCTGACGCCTGTTCTAGCAAACTATATTTATTTCCAGTAGAACTTTGTTCACGTCTTTCCACAATATGCGCTGTGTGTTCCAGGCAAAAGGAAGGAAAGGAATGCTACCGCTAGGACATCAATGGGCTTTCTACAAATCAAAAACAGCTTCACGGGGTTCAAAAGGGGGAAGAAAAAAAACCAAAAACAAATTTTGTGCCGGTAAAAAATTAAACAAAAAACATCTAGTGCAGTTTTGTCAATAACCTTTGGCTTATTGGTGGTTGCATATCACGCTTTGCTGGTGTCAGGCAGAAATGAGTACCTGGAAAAAATGGCAATATGTATTAACAATACTGGTAAAATGATTAAAAAATTAAAATTATTCCTTTAGGACACAGGTGTCAAACTCAAAAGGCCCTGGGGTCATTCATACTGTACTGTACATTTTTTTCCAACAAGGGCGCCGCATTTGCTCAATTTTCTATTCACAATCACATTTGTTGGTTCACCAACCTGCCATCAAAACGGGTTCATATGGAACCTTAAAATGCCCAAAAATCAGCAGGAACAAACAAACGAACAAGAAAAAATTCGGAACGTCCCTCAAAATAAATAGGAAATGATCCAAAATTTACCAAAAATCACCTGTTAGTCTGCCTAAAATGGCAGTAAAAAAGTTGCAAAAAGAACTCATTTCCTGCTATTAACAATGATGTCCAATTGACTTCAACTGGCAGTGGATAGTCAACTTTCAGTGCCATTAACGTCCCATTCATTCACCTTAATGTCAGCAACTAAGTAAACTTTTTGGGCCAAAAATAAAACAATCCCCAACAAATGAAGTCAAACTCATGGACAGATGGACAAGACCAAGACGGTGTCACTGACGATCACCGGCGCTCTAATCAATGCTTTGATTGGTAGACGAAGCACAAATGGTTCCGAGGGGCTATTTGCTGGTGCCCGAGACCCTCCCCGAGACTCAAGTACAGACAAAGAAAATCCACTTGGATCAATTGTGCCGAACAAAGGCTGAACTATGTGGGGTGACGCATCACACAGTGCTGCCCCGCACGTACACCGAGCTGCCAACAGTTTTTCTCCTCCAACGGCCACTCGAGCACAAGAAATGAAGCAAAACTATTGTTTTTTTTTCTTCCTTGAGCCCCTTTTTTTGTTGTTGCAACATTCCGTTCCTCTTTCCTCAAACTATGATGGCATACCAAAAAAACTGAGCATGATTATGATTTATTATCCTTGAGAAATAAAACAACCAAAAAAAAAACAAAGAAAAGAAATAATAAAAACGTAAAAAGAGTCATTTTCCTTCTCATAGCGGCTAACGTCCCCGCTCCATTGTCAGTGGCTGTTGGCGGTCACATGGGTAGCCAAGTTTTATCCATGGACTGGATGTGTTCCTTGGCTTTCATCCTCAGTGCCGCGATACTGGAAGTGCGCTGGTCCAAGTCCTCCAGCGGGAACTTGTCGGGGTATGGCGCCGGGCACTGGTAAGGGGGCGGAGCCATGCTTTGCATCCCCTGCCCCATGGAGGGGTGCGGGTTGGAGTTGAGGAAGCCGTGCCCGGGGTAGTTGGGCTGGAGCCCTTGTGCCGGGCTCATGAAACCCGGGATGCCGTGGACCGGCGTGCCGCTGGACAAGGGGGACGCCAACCATGGGTCCAAGGGCAGGGAGTTGCTCATAGGTCCCATGGTACTGTGGACTGGCGGTGGGCGGTTGAAAGAGAGCATGGGTGGCTCGTGGAGCTTCATGGTGCTGGCGTCCATTTTCTCCTGACGCCTCCATTTAGCTCTGCGGTTCTGAAACCATACCTGTGGATTGAAAATGGGCTGTGAACGGGGTTTTTTTGCTGCTTTTCTACTGGGACACACTTCTTCCAGGGAATGTGTGGTACTTTTATTGTTTGTATTTTTAGTTTGGTCCAATCAACCTGCATGAGATGACATCCAATAAATCACTCATGCTGGCTGATTTAAGAAACTATGTTTTTATTCCTCCTTTCATTGTGCATTTTTTGACTAGTGCGACTTATACTCAGGTGCGACTTATACTCAGGTGTGACTTATAGTCAAAAAAAAACGTGTACTTTCACATGACACTTAACGCCTTACATTGGGATGTAAAATTGTTATATTTTATTTTTCACAATTTAACAGGGTAAGCTGTTTGGAAACACACCACTAATTAGTATCTAGTCCAATCACTGGATTTGGCAAGCGAGGCCCCTGGGCTTGTTGGCACACTACCGCTATCCTATAACAATGTTTACCTAACACAGAGTTTGGATCCCCAAGTGAGTTTTGAGCGGCAGAGTCGAGCGCCGCTAGCAAAAAAAAAAAAAAAAAAAAAAACCAAATTTTTTGGATGTATGCGTGTCCTACCTGTACTCGAACTTCGGGCAGGTTGACTTTCATGGCCAGCTCCTCGCGGCTGTACACGTCAGGGTAGTGGGACTTCTCGAAGGCACGCTCCAGCTCGTGCAGCTGGTAGGTAGTGAACGTGGTGCGGTTGCGCCGATGCTTTTTCTTGGGTTGATCGTCCTTACACGGGTCAGGCGATCTGGCTTCGTCGCTTTCGGCGCTCTTCCTCAGATCCTCCTCGCACTTGTTGCTAAACAGATCGTCATCTGCACAAACACACAAGATGAACTTTAATCGTATTCTTCCATTTGACATATCCGCTATATAAGAATGTATGCAGCTAAGAGTAGTGTTGTATTGTTCAGACAAGAAGCCATTAGTTGGACACATGCATCATTAAGCGACTGTAGATGAGTGAAGCCGTCAATCCTCTCAACCTCAATGAGGTTCGTAAACACTCTTGATCGGATTTGTTAAACTTGTTTCCACTCTTTATCTCCTCCCGAAGTATAACCGACAAAACTAAATGCTCAGGCCTGGATACTACCAGTAGTACCAAGTATTAGATATAGAAGTAGACAAAACAGTTCCATTACCTGCAATAAAAAATATTTTATATATATTTTTTAAATTTCTGCTTACCTTAAGCATACTCAAAACACAAAGTGAAAGTTTCTGAAGATAGTTTATTCGCAAATCATGATTCTGCCCAAAAAATTAGTTAACCTCATCAGTTAGCTATCGACGCCAGCTACCGAATTATTTTACTTAACCTGCCGCCATCCATACAACAAAAATCTTTTTGTGTTGAACTAAACCAACTCAGTTTTACACTGAGTAAATCCACCGGCAAATTTTTCCCCCTCCCCATTTAATACTGCCTTGCGTCAGAGACAGTTCACAAGTCAGAAATGAACAGTTGATTACATTCATTAAGAACGTTCCAGTCGGCAGCTCGGATGACATCATTGTTTGGAAAAACTAAACAAGTGGGCCATGTAGCAGCCGCCTTGTTTTCTGTGAATGAGCCGCGCGGTGGCACATAAAAGCAGGGGTCGTGGCGTTCTTTCAAGTGGCGAGCTGGAGCGCAGGCGGCGACAATGCTGGATGCGGAGCTCGCTTTATCCAGCTCTCATTAAGCAGCCATGACAAAGGCCGGGCCGGGACAAAGGCCCGAGGTCGGGTGTGGTTCAGCGACTAGCTCTTGTGCCTGTCAGCCCATCTCAGCCACCGGTCTGAAGGCTGCCCACTGTTTATCAGCAAGCGCACGAGGGTGGGGAAGCGGGGAATTTAGGGGCTGGGTGGGGGCCCAGTGACGTCCAACTTGGGAAAAATTGCCCATCCGAGGGGAAGTGGCCTGACTTTGCCGCGATGGTGGCGTACTGTACAAAAGGAGTGATGTCATTACTGTGGTTGTACGTGCATCGTTAAAAGCCAAATGACGTATTCTTCAAAATTAGTGATGTGCCGATGGGACATTCGGTATCGTTGCCCAGTACAAGTTAAGTATCGGACCGTATCGGATTTGGCCACAAGTGCATTAAAAGCTAAATAAACTGTAAGTTTCGACTAATATAAGTAAACACTAATATTAATACAGATTTGCAAACCTGTTACTGATGAGTATTCTAAATATTCCTTCATTCATTTTCGATTCCGCTTATCCTCACAAGGGTTCGCTGGGGTGTTGGAGCTTATCTCGACCAACTATGGGCACCAGGTCGGGGACACCATGCCAGCCAATCGCAGGGCACACTCAGATCTAATTTAAAGTGTTTAACCAGCCTATTCTCCATGATTTTTGGGGATGTGGAAGGAAACTGGAGAACCCAGAGAAAACCCACGCAAGCTCAGGGACATCATACAACTCCAGACGGGAAAGTCCGAACCCGGGATTGAACCCTTGGTTTTAGAAACTCTGAGACCGACCTGTTAACCACTCTTCCGCCTATACTGAATAATGTATACACCAAATAAAGCAAATTTACTATTGATCTGAATTGACCTAATCAACCATTGACACTATTATATTCAACAATTTTGAAGCCAAAATGCTAATCGTTTTTTTATGATGTTATTGGAAACCACATTTGTCAGGCTATTTTTTTTTGTTATTGGCTGGAAAGGCCTCACATTTAGGGCTTTGATTGCCGCTTGTTGTTCTGGAAATCCAAAACATATTTTGAAAAACACATTCATGCGAGGATCAAGCCCAAATTTGAATCCATGCATAAAAGCATGTACTCCTGGCAAATTCACGGAAATGAATATTTGTCCTGCCTGTCGTCGACCACCTGTCAGATGTGACGATTCAGATTAAACATCCGCGCAACATTACGGCGATCGCCCAACCGAGGCTCGTGTATTCTAATCAGCACACAAGAGAAGAGAAGATTAGGGGGGAATTCCACAAGGAGATGGGATTGGGATTTGGGGCCATAAACCCAATGCACCATCTTGTTCTGTGATTTATCTCCCAATCTCAGGCCACACAGATCACTTAATGCAACACGCTGGAGCGACATGGCAGAATGTTGATTTGAAAGCTGGCTATGGACGGTGTCAACACATTTGACATGAATGAAAATGTGTTTTTTTTTGGGATGATTACATTTCATCAGTGAATTTGAAGTCATTCTTAGAGTTGAAAAATAACATGAGCTCATAGTACTGGATTTTCTGGCCACTAAGCCACACATTTTTTTTAAATACCATATTTCTGGACTATAAGTCGCACTGGCGTATAAGCCATACCAGCCCCGAAATTACAAAATAAGGAGAAAAAATATATATGCTAAGTTAAACTAGAGTATAAGTCACATTTTTGGGGAGGGCATTAATTCTGTTTTTTTTTGTTGCCTTTTGATGAGTTCCATTTCAATCAAATCTGTCTATTATTCACCAATGCCACTGAATTTTATCTAAATGTCACTCAGTCATTCATTACCTATCTATTTATGTCTAAAATGTCTTTTGCTGTGTCTGTATTCTCACCCTCTTGCTACTGTGACAACGAAATTTCCCGAATACAGCACAAATAAAGTTATCCAATCCAATCTGGTAAATTTACCTAAATAATAATAATAATAATAATAATAATGTAATAATAATAATGTGTATGGCTCTCACCCTGATACTGGTGCTGTTGCTCTGAACCGTCATCTTGAAGTTGCCCACTGTAGGACGGGTGGGACTCGTGCTGCTTCCCAGGCTCGACCAGGCCCTCGACGCCCACCTTCTGAGGCCCCGGGACCCCGGCGGGGCCGAGCAGGGAATCCTGGTCTTTACTGAATCCGAGGATGACGTCGATGCTGTGGACGTGGCCCCCCACGGCGACGCCGCCACCTTTGGCCAAGTCGTGGAAGTTGCTGGGCGAGAGGCAGCTGTCGTCCACCATGCTCATGGTATCCAGTGATAAATGCATCCGAGCGTGCGGGCCCCTCAGCGGCTCCTGCGGCCAAGAGGGGAGGAGGTCTAATTGAACGAGCAGGCGCAAATGGGAGGTCAGAGATCACCTCGTTACCTCGGAGGAGGCCTGACGTGCGCTTAAACCCGCTTAGCTGCCCACTGTGGCGGGGGGTCCTAAGGTATACCCCCTCCGACCCCGACTTTCAAAGTTGCCAAATCCTCACTGTTGATTTTAAGCATTCATCAGTCTTTTAGCACCACCAAATTATGAATTACAAAGAATTTGGTGGTCGTGCACAAGAGATAAATTCATCCATCACTTATTGAGATGGATATTTGACATTGGATAATCATTTCTATTCATAGTTAATTTCCTCCACATATTGCACGTCACACAATTCATGATTCTACATTATACAAATTTAACAAATAAATATTCCACAATTATCCATGTATAGTATTTGAACTGACATTTTTTTGGAATGATTTGTTGAACTTTGCCACTATTTCTTAGTGTGAATACTATAGATGCCAAATAGATTTTTACAAATTTGTGTCTAGCTTTTTTGTTTACACTTTTGATATGACTTTTTCCAATTAACGTGTTTCTAAAAATAAACATCTAATAATATAGCCTATAGTCTTTTATTTGCCTTACACAATGTAATTATTTTACATTGGTTAGCACATCCTTGATTCACAATGTTACATTTTTGCATACATCTCAACATTTAATAGGTAAAATATTTTTTTTTGTAATAGTAAAACTAAACTGAACCTCATAAAGACTTTCTACTTAGATGAACATCACATTTTGGGTCACATTGGTCACAATAATAATATTTGACATTAAAGTGCGAACCAAGTGACCAAAAATTGTGATGTCCATCTACAGGGTTGCCAGGTCTCAATTATTATTAAAACTATTAAAATTAATAAAACAGAAATGGACTTTGGCTATAATCCATAATAACAATTTAAAGTTTTTTTTTAAAGATTGACTCACTGCCAAGGCATTGAGAGCATATTAAGAAAAATGACAAAATTATGATAAAACAATAC
Source organism: Stigmatopora nigra (assembly GCF_051989575.1). Classification (NCBI taxonomy): domain Eukaryota; kingdom Metazoa; phylum Chordata; class Actinopteri; order Syngnathiformes; family Syngnathidae; genus Stigmatopora; species Stigmatopora nigra. Next base: position 6,126,706 of record NC_135512.1, read on the forward strand.
CTGCTTCCGAATGATACATCCCTGCACGTGCCCAATCATTACACACATTTGAACTAAATGTCAGCCAAACCTGAGTGAACGAATGCTATTTTCTCCTCCTCTCCATCCAACTTAAAAATCCAAGACAGTCTCATACAAGACATAAAAAAATGAACCCATCAAATAAAGCACATGGCTTACCTGCTGCTACAAGTAAACGTGTTGCTCAGTTTCCAATGGTTCTTTCCTCCACATTCACTCCCACGGGATCCACTTTGCACGCTGACTCTGCAGCCTGAGCTCACCTTGCATCCCTTAAAAAAATAAAATATAATAAAACGAATGCCCCGTAACGGCGTGTGGGGCAAAAAAAAAGTTTCAGCCAACGTGCCCTGCAGAGAGAAGAAGAAGAGTAAAGGGGAGGCGGGAGGAAGCGAGAGGGAGAGGTGGTCAAGGCTGGTGGGAGGTGAAACGAGGGGATTACCAAGAGGGTTATTAATTGGAATCCTTCCCCTTTAAGAGTGATTGGCAGCTGTTTTCGGCTCTACTAATTGTATTAAATGTCAATTTCATTGACGGCCACAGGAGGAGGCCTGGTCTAATGAAGTCCAGTGCAAGACATTCTTTTAAGAAATGCTTTGTCTTCGGGACAAAAGATGCGCTCAAAGTTTTCATTCGGCACAACCGGAGAGGAAACTTGGACATTAGAACACTTGAGAGTCCAAACATGAGTGATTTGCTAAAGAGTGATCCTTAAGCTGAAAATCAAACAGAGTATTGTTGTCAAATCACTACATCGATATTATAAATGCTAATTATCTCATACTTTGTTACAATTGTATTGTGTTCAGTTCATTCAGTAATTACAATGAAGGACTTGAACACAAAACTCGACTTATTGATCAAAATATTTACACAATTCACCAACTTCTCTGATTTTGACAGTTAAAAGTGTAGTAAATATACAAAAAAAATGCTGAATTGTGTTAGTTATCTTATCTAGTTGAGCGATTCCCAATTTGGGCAGCACATTAGCTCAGGCCAGCTTCGCCATATTTAGTTTAAACCCTAGAGAAGAGCCGGTAATCTTAGAGTAGCCGACCTGAGAGCTTTTCAAGGTTCAATCTGGAGGACAGCATTTTCATTATAGACTGTTCTGTTCTTTGATGTGACGTGTGGCATTTAAGTACCCAGAGAAAACCCACGCAGGCACAGGGAGAACATGTAAACTCCACACAGGAAGGTCAAAACCCATCAGGGACTGAATACTCAATCTTAGGAAAACGTGCTAACCACTGATTCGGGTGAGACATTAAAACTTTACAAACAAAACACCCAAAAATGGCATTTTACTCACATTTTGTTGCAGTTCCAATTTTGCCAAGGATATCATATCTTCCGTTTATTTTTCATTGTTTTATTTGTAAATTTGATTGAATGGATTTGCATTCTGGTTTTTTAATCAATCACAAAGATTTTTTTTTTTTTTAATGTCCAAGGCAAGGCGGGCTGAAAATGTAATGATTTTACAACACAGAGCACAGTATAGTAGTGTAATGCTAATGTAAAGTCTTTAAATGACATAAGATCACTTAAGGCCACACCAACTGTCACTTAACTGTAGACTCAATTAGCCACCAATCAATCTACGGAAAATAAACATCTTCCAGTGCTTTGAACCCTGGCGCTTATAGCCAAAAAAAAAAACATCTTACAAACACTAAATAATTAAATAAAATCTTCATATACTTAAAAAAGATCTGGTCATGTGTCCGATTTGACAAAAAACACTAATTCTGTATAAGTTTGCCTAAAATGGCTTCTGCATTAAAACACAATACAACAAAAAAATATGTTTCAAATGGAACGCCAATTTCCACAACATTCCAAATGACACAAAAACTCGAGACAAATGTCCGCTTCAAACAAGGAGGCCAACAGAGTTGAAGAAGCTGATGCCAGCTTAGTGTCCTAGAAATCAGCCATGACTCTAAAGACACTAAAGAGATTTCCGTTGACCTCAAACAAATCTAAAGATAAAGTTAAAAGGAGAACATTTACTAGAGAGGCTGCCCAAATGTTTACAGGTATAAACTATTAGACCCTAAATTAAGGATGCTGCCTAGTACGGAAGACAGTGATTGTGATTGTCTTGATTTTGTTCTGCCAACAAGTGAGTTAAATGCATCCCATCTATGATGTACTTTACATTAACTTCATTAGAGATTAGTTTGCAGTGCCAGTGGCGCTTTTCACAATAGATGCACGCCCTGATTCGCTCATGGGTACCACATTTTCTCGCATATAAGCCGCATTTGTCGCAAAAAAAGACTGAATCGAGAATACGGCTTATATGCGCATAAATTAGAGTGTACTACCTGCGAGCCTAAAGAGGACCTTTCTATAAACTAAATATAGAGGGCACAATTCTACCGTTAGTCTACTTTAAGCACTATAAGAAAAATTAAATGTACAATTATATTTAATGTAAAGTTCCTTGCAATTTGGCCATGTTAAGTATATAGACGTACATATTGTAGTTAAAAGATGGTGATAACTACTGAGAAAGCTGCAATACCGTAACAAAAATTAAATGTACAATTATATTTAATGTAAAGTTCCTTCTGGTAAGAGCAATTTGGCCATGTTAAGTATATAGACGTACATATTGTAGTTAAAAGATGGTGATAACTACTGAGAAAGCTGCAATACCGTAACAAAAATTAAATGTACAATTATATTTAATGTAAAGTTCCTTCTGGTAAGAGCAATTTGGCCATGTTAAGTATATAGACGTACATATTGTAGTTAAAAGATGGTGATAACTACTGAGAAAGCTGCAATAATAGCATTTTTTGCAGGGGATAAAGAATATGACCCCTGTGATTATTTCTATACTGTCTGTCTAAATGTGCTGCATCACAATTTGTTCAAATATTATGCCAATAGTGTAATTAGCGTATTTTGCAATGATTGGGAGTATTGGAATGCGAGATAGTGCTGTCAAATGTGTGTCAAGAAAGAACAGGAACGTTTAAGTGCTTTTCTAACCTGCAAAACCTGGCCTGAATTCATTCCTTAGTAAGGAAAAGAAAGCCATAAATGATTGCAATTTAAACGTCATTTCCCTCAGTGCCAACAAGATTGCGGTGATTATCCCGTTCCAATTTTGCTCTTACAAATCTTTGTCCTCCTACTGTTTGCCAGTTATCCTGCACATAAATTGGCTAAGGGGGCAGCAGTGTAGTTTTCAAGCTGCTTGGTTTTATCAAATGACAACATAAGTCGCACTGATCCTATTAAAGGTAAAAGCAGCTAACGTGTAAATGCGCAGTGTCAGCTTACCCCGAGTGGTGGACAGACAGCCAGAGGGGGGGATGGCGCTTGAATAAAAAAAGAGGGAAGAGTGAGCTAGCGAAGGTGACTGACGCTCATGTGATTCACTAGTACTTTTAACAAAGGGGGGGAAAACTTTACCAACAAAGAAGGGTACAAACATTTTTTTGGCCTACATTTTCTCATAATTAGAGGACTTGGGCCTATTTAAATATTGTCTATTTTTTTTGTAAAATAGAACTTTCACAATATAATAAGACTTTTAATGTCAAATGATGACAATTCAGTTTTAAGCGTTGTCAATGCTGGAGTATTCTTAAAAACTTGATTTTCTCATTAAATCAGAGTATGATTGAGAATGCTTTTTCTGTGCTTAGATTTGTGTTATCAATAGGCCCAATGACTCAATTCACTTTGTTATTGCCTTCAACAATTTTTATGCATTTAGAAAAGCTACACGTGCCAACACAAATGTAAACATTTACCTCCAAATTTTATATTTGAATCACCACATCAGTTATATTAATGCCCAAGTCTTAAAAGTATTTTTTTTAGCAATAACACTGTTATTTTTTCTTACAACAGCAATACAGTAATCCAGATTTATTTTCAAATTGGCAAATGTTTTTACCCAGTAAGTGTCTTATAAAAACGGAATCTCATCCTTAATAAATTCATTGACGTGGGGGTCACGGGTCTCAAGCCTTTACATGATCTAATTTCTGGCATTAAAACATACCGTGAGCTAAAATAAACAGTTCTGAGCAGGTAATCTATACAACTGCTCTACTCCAATGATGTAAATGAAGCCCTGTTTTTACCAAACTAAAAACATTGTGTCAAAACTACGAAAAAAAGTCTATCAATATTGAATATCGCGAAAATAACCAAACTAAACCATTGTTAAAGATCCACAGAATAGTGTGAGGGATTTGAAGTACGAGTGAAAAGAAATTAGACAGCTTACTCTCTGTCAAAGTAAAGTAGAAAGCCCACCTTAGAAGGTATTAGATGCTCCATTAACATATGGTCAGTGGGATAAAAGCACCAGTATGTCCTGTGACACAAAAATAAGCCTTCAGTACACAGCAAGGAAAAGTAAATCCTTCATGCAACCCCATGAAATCTGTTGTTTTTTTTATTATTATTATTATTATCAGCATTTGTTACAATTGATTTTACGATAAATCCTTGTGGAAAATTGCAGCTCATCTTATTATTGGTCTTGAGAAGAAAAAAAACATGAAACAGATTGAAGCAAATGCTCCAGGATACTGGTGCATTGGGTGATCAGGATCAAGCCTCAATTTGGGTTTGCGTCTCACGGGACAGAGACAAATACTGAGCTTACACCGATTTAAATCTCCTCGACGTGCTCATTCAATGTGACAACAATGCAGCAAAAAAAGGACTTCATTTTCTGCTGACTCTCCATTTCATGTTACTTTTAGCCTACCAGCAAAATATATTTTTCCCCAGTTCTGCTACAGGGGAAGATATGCATATCAATTACAATATGCAAATATGAGGTTAACTACAGATTTATACTTTAAGAGTAATTTAGACCATTCACTCCCGATCTGATCCTTTTTGCTTATGTCTTTGGCAGAGAGCGAAAATTACTATTATTAACTAATTGGCTTTAGATGATCAACGTTCAAACCAGGGGCGGAGCTTATGGGGGAGAGACTGTTTGAGGAATGTAAAAGGGGCGTAGCTGAGCAAGGGGGGGAGTCGAAAACAAACGTAAGATGAGGGGGAGAGAGTAAACATAATATTAAAATAAAACAATGATCAAGAATCCACCCGGATGGCCCGAGTTGTGACATCACAACTAATGGTCTTTATTGCCACCATGTGGCCAAATATTTATACATACCCACACAATTTGTCAAATTATACTTTTTCGGATCGTCTCGGTCACTGATAGCCAACGAAAATGTCATCGTCAACCACTAATATTGTCATGCTTTGAGCATAATATGCGCATGTGTATTCCCCTTTCACCCATCCGCCTTTTCACTCTATAAATATAGCGCGTCAGCAAGCAATGTACCCAGTCAAGCTTCTACAAAATCTTGAATTTTCTGCATACTGATTGGGCACCCCATCTACTTTGGAGAAATTTTTAGACTTTTAATTGCACCCTTTGTGAGTAACTATGTGCCGCTTTGCATTTGTACGTTTTTATCGCTAAATAAAAGGGCAATTACAATCATTAAAAAGGGGAACCATTGGCCGAGGTTGACAGGTATGATACAAGCACACCAATAAGGAGCTCAAGGGGAATAAAAGTTAGAATTTTGCAGAAATATACCCAATAAAATGCGACAAAAACAAAGTATACAATAATCTCACCCTCAAAAAACCCTCCACTTCTCTAAAGGCACAACAACAATTAAATAATTAAACCTACACAGCAGGTTTATGAGAAAAGGGAATCAGGGACCTACCTTTGCTTTGGCAAGGCCAGGAAGACTTGGAAATCCTGCTGAACACCTATCAAAAAGAAAATTGGTCAGTAAGTAGCAAAGTGCTTTCTTAGAAGGTGCCTTTAATGTTTTATTACCTGATGTAGGCTGACTGATTTCTCAGGGATGAAGTACTTCCTCAAAATTCACCTAAATATCCATATAGTCTTCTGATAAATGATGCAATTTGTCACACGTAAGTTATAGGATTTTCTCTGTATATTTTAAAATTTATTTTTTATATGCAAGAATCCCCCATAACAAGAACACTAACTCAATTTAGAGAACAAATTGCTTAACAAGTGCAAACAAAAAAGGAAAAACAGATAAGGGTCACATTTTCCATTTCAAAATAAGAGAGCAAGTGCACCAAAATGACTCATACAAGAGCTTTAACGAAAATTCTTGCACAATCGTCCCTTCGTTCGCTCACGTCGCAATGACGCAAAATATCGTGTTTCTTCCTTTTTCAGTGTACTATAGCCTAAAGGCACAAAAGCTCTTAACCTCAAGATGATTGCCTTAGGATGAAGTCATACAACTGTTCTGCTACATAGATGTTATTACCGTTTGCTGGTAATGAAGTGTTCTTTCTAATTAGGTGACCACTAATTGTGCAAAACAAGACATTTTTTCTCTTCAGCTAGACATTCGCTGATTTGTTTAGTGTCCTTTTGGCTTATTTTAAGGCACCCCATTTGACCTAACGTTATTTGACAGATTTCAAGAAGAATTGGATGGCCTTTCTGAAAAACAATGAGTTTATACTGCATCATCTCAGAAGTTATTATGGTGCCTCCTGAAACTAATCTTTACAATTTTCATGTTTCCTTTCCCAACCTACATCAACTCAGTCAATAGTTTGAATTAAACAATAAAACTAAAGTTAACCGAGAGTTGTGAGTTGTCTATTCTAGCTGAATAGAGATGTAGTTAGAGTGCATATAAAATGAAATGGAATGATGCAATCAACCACTTTTTTTCAACACAATTCGAAAATCTCTATACAGATGTAATTACTAATCACAGAACAAAACGGAGTTGAGGTTTTTACATCCTATGTAGTTTGTTTTTCTTCAGGAAATGATCCTTTGCCCCACTGCTTACTTCTTTTACGGTGAAAATGGCGACATTCAATTAGATACTAAATTGGCAAGCACTCACGACCTGTCTTCCTTCTTGTCCTTCTTGCCTTCTCCACCCCTCTCACTCATTTCGTTAGCATCCCGTCTGCGTTTGCGGCTTCGAGCAGCAGCTTTGGTCGAAGGCACAGAGTCCATGCCGAGGACCTCGTGGATTTGACGGAATGCAAGCAGCCGTAGTGCATGCTAAAGGGAAAGGCAGTTTTGGTTAGTCAGTGATGCAAGGTCTTCACGGGACATTTTCTTACTTTACCTGCGCTCTTGCAGTGACATCCTCTCTGTCTTGAACTCCCATGCAATCCAAAACATCTGTCGGTTCTTTCTCGCAGGGGTCCAACAACCCAGGCCCACCTAGAAAAAGGTGACAAATCATCATGACCAGCTAGCCGGGTAATTATAATCGATTAAGTTTATCAGATAACAATCGCCTAAAAATACAACATAATAAGCGCTCACACTGGTACTTAGGGAGGTTGTCTTTCTGCCCAGACCAACAAAAACAGGGAACATTGCTAACAGATCTAGCAAAAATATTTTCAAAAGTGTAACTTATAGTCCAGAAAATACAGCCCACAACAACAAAGACCAAATGGGTGGGTGACCCTACCTGATAGAAGTATCCCCGCAGCGATACACTCAAGCACCCTACGCAAGGCCTCTCCTGGGTTGAGCTGGCCATCCGCACTGCTGATAACCTTCTCCACTAGCAGTTCCATCGCCTAAATGACAGGAAAATACTCTCTCATAATTGGAACCCTAAGGTAGTATCTCATTAATTCAAGTTTGAATTTTAAAAATAAACACAGAAAACTTACCCAGGTTGGAACTTTGGCCCAGAGGGGCACCCGCTGGCACAAATCCCGCAAGACTCGAATAATGACCACGCAATACTGCAGCCCATTGGCACGAGCCTTCAGCATAAAAATTAATGTACATATGATTACTAGGTCACCCACAATTTTGAAAACTTGAGTAAAAATGGTCATGAAGATGCCGGCAAAAACATTTACCTGAAACCATTTGGCATGACGCAGCCTGGCCAAGTGTTCCAAACATTTTGGTGTATTTAGAAGATCAATCGGGTCATTTTCTGCCACATCTGTTCCAGAAAACACATGCACACTTATGGCTTTTAAAAATTAACATTCTTACTTAGACGTTAGTGATAAACAGTAAATGGATCAAAACATATAACTGTAAAAAAAAAATTGCTAGATTTTGGTTCTTTTTGGGGTGGTGGGGGCCTGCTTTAAAGAACATTGTCAATAAATAACATGCAAAAAAGTTATTCAAAATTCCATCATCATACCTACTAAATGTCAAACGAATTAATTTAACATTTCAAAATGACAAAAACAATACAAAACAGAATACTACAGGATTTCCTTATAGAGCCTTGTCATAAGTACAAGGCACTTGTTGCAAAATGCAAATGTGACTTCAAAAATACTAAATAATAAAAACAAAGCCACCCCTAATGAAGTTTGTCATCACACCAAGTAGAATGAATAGCCCATATTCAACGACATGAGTGGTGTTGCTGCTCATTAAATATGGGCTACTTTTTGTCATTCATTTGTCTACATATTCCTTGCAGTGCAACGTGACTTTAAGTAGCAGTCATGTCAAGGTCCGCTGATACATAATCAACATGATCAACAACCGAAAATGAATGAAAGCAATCATTATAGAAAAAAAAAACATGCTTTCTTTATGGAAAACACAATAATTCCAGATTTGGAGCAGGGGTGTTTAACCACAATAGTTATGGCAGGAATGTGATTACATTACTAATATCCAAATGGAAAGTTTGAATAAATCCACGTCATTGTGAGGACAAACACTCAAGCTCCTTAACAATGAAAACGCCGCCTTAAGATGTCATGAGGAGGAGAATGATTTGAATATTTTTTTTGGTTAAAGCGTTCAAATCAGAATCCACAATATGGACACAAGTTTTTGGCCACCTTCAGATAGTATCATAGCATCCCATGAATAAGATCCCCTCCAACGGCTTTTGTAACCATTTGCAGTGGGCTTTTAGGATTTTTTGTCTTTTTAAAAAGGCCAGATCTGAGATTGGATAACAAAACTTAAATTAATTCACGACCCAATACTTATGTCCATTTCATACTGTATTTTTCAGACCATAGGGCACACCAGATAATAAAGCACACTAAAAGTAGATCTGATTATGAAGTATATTAATACATCAATGTACCACACCCAAATTCTCATATTAAGTGTACTGTCCTTTTTTGGGGGGGAAACTGATTTAAAAGTGTGCCTTATAGTCCAGAGAGAAAAAAAATGGTCATACAGAAGTCCCCAGCCTCTTGAAACTGGGCACTCTGTTTAGGGTACTATTAGAAATGTCAAAAACCACCAGTTTTATACACACTGATGAAATAATAAAGAAAATAGATATATCATGAATGATGTATTATCATTAATGATACCTATTTGTATGAAAACACTCATAGAATGTATGTTATTTACAAAAAAAAATACACAATGATTTGACCAAATATATGTGCAAGAATCTAGTGCTCAAAGGCACCATGTTGGTTAAGCTTTTGTTCACTGCACTGATTCATTTTCAATTGTCTTTTTATCTTTGAATATAAATTAGTTGAACATTTTTGAAATTACTTGTGAATGCATTAATATTTCCTTCTCATATTTGGCAGAGTAATTAGTTATTCATAATCTGTATGGTATCTACCAAATATGAGGAAAGAAAACACCAAATTTAACTAATGCAGTACAATGTATACCATGATCCCCATCAACATGCCAATACAATGTTTTAACAATTTGTTATGAAGACAAAAATGAATAAAATTGTTGATTAGGTCATTTATAATGTTCTTGGTGTCCCTTCAATATGTATGTGTATCTGGGTACTCATAAAATAAACCTATAGTACAGTGTAGTGGCACAGAAAGGTCGGAGAGCCCGGCTTTTGATTCCCATCTTGTTAAATAAACAAAATATATATATTTTTGCTTTATGTGGCCGCAAGAAAAAGGGAGGGGAGAAAGCATTAGGACAAATGAGTACAGGAATTCTTTGTTTTAAGGTTGACAAGTCAAAACGGGGTCCAATCCAGCAAAAATGTGGGAAATTCAAAGTGCAAAAGGGAAGAAGTTGGGTTCATAAGTGCGCTTTATACTGTGAGGGTATTTCTTTACACACAGTGCCAACATGTGCTTCTCTCTGGTACTAAAAGCTTTGGCATCTCTAACCTTTCTCAGCCGCTTTTCCTCCTGCCTGCTTGTCCGTCTCGGCAGCAAGGTCGTCCCTCATGAGTGGCGAGGTGAGAGAAACCGTCACCTGCATTATGGGCTCCTTTCTCGATAATATGACGATGTTGGTCTCCTCTGGGCGAGCCTGCACCTCATACTGATCTTCAGAAAATGTCTGCCGGTTAAAAGGACACTTGGAATTACTCACTACAGAGGAGTTGGGGTACATATGGGGTCAATATGAGCCTTAAGGCCAAGTTATAGGGCTTTTTTTTTTTTGAAAGACGACTGAAAATACAGTTCTCTTGACAATAAGTGTAGAAAAATAATGCTTTGGAAAGTTTGTATAACCCCATATCTCACTCTGTAGGATTCAGGTGTCATAACCAGGCAGTGTATCTAAAGATCAGTGAATTCAACATTTTGTATCAACTCATTGACTTTTGCCTGTCTGCCAATGTAGCCTCAGATAGAAGTGACATTTTTCTCTAAAGCCTTGTGAAGAGGTTTAAAACGTAGAGGTAATAAATATCGAGGTTAGACAACAACCACTCTGGGATGTCCGAAAAATCCCTGTTGAAAAAAGCAGAAGAATAATTCATCATAACACTGCAGTCTCCTGTAATGAAAGTTATTTTTGCCACAGTGCTGACGTAACCTGCAAAAGACAATGTATTCATTTAGAAATTAAAAGGCACCAACACAATCAGCTCTTCCATCAAAAACTGAAAAAAGCGTATCTTTTCCCATTTTTTTCCTGTGGAGAAGAGCATGTGGATGCCTTGAAATGAGGGATTTGACATAAGTGAGATTTTCTTACCGCCAGTTCTTTGGGCAACTGCTCAGCAACGTTCATAAGTAAAGAGACGGTGGGTTTCTTAGCAGTGAGGAGGATGAGATGAACATTAGTGTCCCCTCGAAGTAGCAGGCCTTTGGCTAGGATGCCTGCTCGCATGACACCTCTTAACAGATGTGTCAAACTCTCAGAGCTATAAAAACAAAGGGGGGGGGTGGAGGTGGAGACAATGCCACTTTTAATCTACAATATATATATTTTTGTCCTAGCTCTGTCCACTCTTATGTTTTTTTTTGTGATTTACATGAAAAATTAGAGGGGACATTGCCATCTTTGTCATCTAGTGCCATAATTGTCAGCCAATGGGTTAAATGAGGACCCTATAACAATTCACCATTTTGTTAATTGTTCTTACAAGCTGGTGCCTAAATTTCTACCTTTTGACGTCGTCACCCTCAGTAGCATCAGTAGTGGTATTCTTCTCAAACAGATTGTCCGACACCATTTTGAGGGCTTGTTCAGAATGGGAGACAATCTTCTGGACAGCCTGCAACTCCTCCTCCGCCGGGTAAATAGTGGCATGTTTGGCCATCACAAGGCGGTCATCAGGCGAATCAGGTCGCCGGACACAAGACTTAAGGGCGCGAAAATAAACTTGCAATTATTTATCAGATACATATCAAATGAAACAAATTCCGCATGGTTAAAACCTACCAGCAGAGGGGGCACGGGCATACCAGGGCGGGTCATGAGAGGCAGGGGAGCCATAGTGCGTCTCGGCTCCCCCCAGTACATGTGCTCATCCTGGATTCTTCTCCAGTACATGTCCTCATTATATCGCCTGCACAAGAACGGAGGAAGGATCAGTATTTATTCTTTTTTTAAAGAATTAATTGCAGGAAAAAAAATTGCAAAGTAGTGAATTTGCGATAATCAAAGACGCGATAATCGAGGGATTACTGTAATAAGTATTTTCAAGTATAATCCCAACCTCAACTCCATGTGCCAGCGCTGCTCATCATCTTGCTGTTTCTTTAGCAAAACCGTCTGCTTCTTCAGATTGACCTCCTGAAATTTTCTGGTTCGGTTATTGGGTTTAATTTCCACTGGGATCTCTGGGTTGACTTTCCTCTTTGGAAAGAGCAATTTCAGTGTAAAACACATGTAAGGAGTACATAAGAAAATGCAACTGGAACTTGTGTTACCTTGTATTGCAGTCGGTGGCGTTTTCCCTTCAGGTGCATGTCTTTGGCATTTTGATCATTGAAACTGCAGTCGCATAATTTACAACGGAACTGAATCACTTTACCCGCGCCGTTACGCACCTGAAAAATCATACTCAGATAAGTGCTGCCCAATAGAAGCAAAAATTTGGGGGGATTTTCCTTACTCACCTCCTCAACATAGTCAAGCCCAACTGCTTGAGTGTCTCCATGGACTTCAACTTTGTCACCAGTGTTTTCTGGCACAGTTGACTTTGTTTTCACCACTATGGCCGCAGGTGGCGCCACTGTCCCAGGTGCTTGAGCGCTGGCTGGTTTACTAGCTGCAATTGGATAACACTTTATTGGGACGCTCATTGGCTTCCATTGACGTCTCAAGACGTCCAAGCCATTTAAAGAGAATGATAGCTGCTCTTACGCCAAATGGATTGGACGTCACGCACTGTCAATGGCAGCAGATTAAACTAACCTTTATCTAAATCATCATCCTAATCAGCAGGGATTTATTTTTTTATCTAATTACAAATGTATTTAGTCATTACAAATTATATATAAATTAACCTTGTGTTAAAATGCATAAAAAATATACATGTATATATTTGATACTAATCAATAATTCATTCATATTCATAACTTACCAGTTGGTGTTGATGTGGAAGGTTTGAGTTTCTTCACTTTTTTAATTGTTTTGGCTGTTATATTTACAGGTTTGGGAGCGACAGTAGATGTTGTCGTGTTTGTTTCTGAGGTCACGTCGGTGGAGGAGGCTGCTGGCTTGGCAGATGCTGATGACTTCACCAAAACAGGCTCAGAGGAGGGAATAGGCTTGCCCAGTTTGGTGTGTAGTTTCAACACCTTTACAAAGCAAAACATGAGGGAGAGGGGCAGTTATATCAAGGTCAATTCCTATTAGGTATCCGGCTCAATTATAGGGGAGCATGCTGGTTGACATTCTGCTGATCTAAAACAAAAGTAAACAGCCACACAAACCTTCTGGTGTTTGGAACCACGTATGTGAGAAGTGTAGGAATCAACTCCAATGCAGGACACGCCACACAACTCGCATCGTAAGTAAGTTTGAACCCCTTTGGCGCCATTGCAAGTCCCCGTCTGACTGCCATTCATCAGTGCAGCTTCTTTTTTCTTGTGTTTCTGGCCCTCAAGGTGCTCAATGTAGGTCTGATTCCATCAGAAAAAGTGGAGAAAAGAAACCAAACAACCTAAACACAGAGTTTAAACTTCTCGAAGAAACATATGACTGTTAATTTTCTCACCCGAGGACCTGCACAGCTTATCTTGCAAATTTCACAGTATTGAATCTGGGATGGCTTGGCCGGTCCTTTAGACTTGGGCATCTTGTGCTGCTGAAATGCGGGCTTTTTGTAAGTGCTTCCTATTGAGGTCGTCACCGTGTTGCCACGGGGATAGTGCGGCTGTTGTTGCGGCTGGGGAGGTGGCGGCTGTTGCCTTTGTTGCTGCGGAGGTTGCGACGAAGATTGTGGCGTTGAGTGGTAATAGGAGGTGACAGGTGTCGAGGTGTAACCAGTTGACTGATTGGTTGGATAGCTGAGGCCTTTGGGGAAGTTTGAAAGCACAACATTTAATTTAACAGGTATCTAATTGAACTTTCAATTTACCTTAATTGATTCCACCATGGGCCGTTCAATTACTTATCCACAGATCCGACTTATCGTGTAAAAAAATAGTGTAGACTAGTGTCTTTTGTTCCAAAGGCTAAACTAATTTGGCTATGTGGCTCACATTAGCTTTAAGATCTTTTAAACATACAAAGCCGACACTTGCGAGTTCAGTCATGTTTCTTACCCGCATATGAGGTAGCTGAAGGGGTAGAACTGAAGGTGGAGAAGGGCTTATAGGATGAGATGCATGTTTGGGGTTGCTGCTCACTGCTAGACGGTGAGTAGATATAACTGGTAGACACTGAGCAGCTTGGCCTCAGTGGTTTGATTGTTGTAGCCTGACTCTGGAGAAGAGGCAGGTGGCTGTATGCAACGGTCGGGGCTGGAGTGTAAGCACTTTTCACGCCGACTGAAAAAGCAAAGAGGGCAATGAGAAGGACGACAGAATATCTGATATGCCTAGCGGATCTTCCGTGACCTTCTGTCTATGTTAATACAGAGCATTTGACTGATAGCATGAGTTTTATGTATTAACTATGGTGGCTAGAATTGAACCATCAAACTCGGAACTGTGAGGGAGACGTGTTAAGCATTTTTCAATGTCAATTAAATCAGTAGAAGAACCTTTTGTACTATTAAAATACATTATGACTTACTTAAAATAAAGTGGAAAACAGCCTGCAGATAATAATTTAATAAAATGCAAAGAAAATCCTTTCTCACCAGTCTGGTAGTAATTGTCAGCGGTACTCCTTTCGACGGGAGCAATACTCGTCTGGTAGTACTGTTTATTGTCGTAGGCAGTCACAGTAGCAGGACGGGCGTAGTTGTAGTTGCCCTGCTACAAATATTGAAAGTGGTGTAGAGGGAAAACTACATGGCAATGCTTGTAACGACATTGGACATATGGGCTTACCGTGCCGGAGTACACCTGATATGTCTGCTGTGTAGTGGTGGGCAGAGGTGGTGCAGGGGGGTCTGGTGGCCTGTAGGTATAGTCTGGTAGGGGCTGGTGGCTCTGATAGGCAGCATAAGGAGAGGTGACTACGGTCTGGGCCGTCTGCACTGTGGCCGGAGAGTAGGAGGCGGTCACGGCATGAGGCACTGTGGGAGCCTGCTGGATGCTGTATGTAGCTGTTGAGGGAAGTGTGTAGGCTGGGGGAGGTTGGGTACTGAGATTGGGAACAGGTCAGAACATTGGGCAGAATTACTCCCATGTAAACATTTATTTTTATTTATTTATTTATTTCTTATTGCTTGTTATCATTAGGCTTAGTTGAAACTCGGGTCAGATAAGAGGTTAAAATTGACATAATTGGTTGCCATTGACATCACAAAATATCAAATTACTGCTAACTAGGATGGCTGATCTTATAGTTTTATTGATTAATTTTTAAAAAGTAGAAAGATACTCGATTTTTTTAAGTGATTAAATGTCTAGTGACAATATTTTTAATGACCAAAAATAGACAATATTTTTAATGACCAAAAATAGACAATATTTTTAATGACCAAAAATAGACAATATTTTTAATGACCAAAAATAGTCACATGTATGAATGTCTTAAGGTATTTAGTGTCAACTTTTGAATACCTGTCCATTATCCCTGTAGCTAAATTAATAATAATCTAACATTGAACAATAATCATGTCTTTAATAAAACCCAAGCTTTTTCAATTCTGACAGGCAAAGCAATCAGGGAAGAGCTCTTAATGAGATGTGCAAAGCTTAGCCAGTGCAGGATATTACACGATTGACAGTGTCTCACTGTCCTCATGTTAATCACTTTTCATCAGCAAGTTGTCCAAGACAACATATAAATCCATTGCAGCCATGCCATTAATATTTAGGCACATTTAATTTACAGGTGAGGTCATTTTGCATGCTAACCGTTTAGCCATTCACTGTGTTTCACCTTTCAATAAGGGATTGTACGCTTTGACAGTTTACACTTTTCATGCAGTTTTCCAGAGTGACATTTCATAAGTCAGCATGCGAATGAATGATGGACGGCAGGCAGCATGAACTCGAACACAACTTAGCTTAGCTTAGCGGTTCAAGGACTTCAACTTTAACAGAGATCGGGCATAACGACAGCTATTTTAAGAGCACACACGTTCAGATTATCGGCCGTACATCATTTTAATTACCTGTACTGAGCACCGGTTGCATGAGCGAAGCCGAAATAATTGCTTGCTGCCATCTTGGCTTCTCTGAAGCGTTGCCAGTGTTCAAAGAGTCACTGAAAGCAGAACACAAGATAATTCACCTCCATTTTACGGACGTCAAACGTAACACAAGAGCGGCAGGATTTTGTTTATTCTTTTCATAATATATTCAGACGTAAACATTCAACATTTTATGGGAAGACCATCATTCTATCAAAAGGGAATACAACATTACGTTTAGCGTAAAAAAAGGAAAATAAACAGACATTAATGGGAAAAAGAAATGGGCTAATACTCTATACTTACATCACCCCTGTATGTGGAGCAAAATGTATAAAAATACTCAGAGAAATATTCAGGGATTTAAGGTAGAGAAACGACCCGAAAGTAGTTTTAAGGTAACTATCTCGTTTTATTAGCAATATCTCCAATTTATTTAAAGCCCAATACGTAGTCACAATATTACCTTTTTTTTCTTTTCATTCATCAGACATCAAACAATTACTATCACAACAAAAATATCGAGGAATTGAGTAATCAGGTGCCATATAAAAATGCATAACTTGTTGCAGCTGGTCCAGAAAAATCTGTAAATTATCGATCAATACACAACATGATTTGGTAAAACTTCCATGATAAAAAAATAAAAAAATGAAGTTTGTCTATTGGATTGAATTGCGACCACTACAGGGTGTTCTTTTTCCAAAGTGAGATTAAATTTACTCAAGATCCTGTTATAAAGATAACCACTAAAAACATTGATGGATGAATGGATGGATGACAGATAGACTGATGGACGGAGAGATTGAAGAATATGCAAAGACTTTGCATCAGCACCATTTCACCTAAAACTGATCTGATTGGCTGAGAGCATTTCAAGTACGGATCTTGAATAATGAATGTGTGCAGAGGGGATTTGAGAGTTGGAGCAGTGGGTGTGAAGAGAGATGGGTAGGAGGGGAGAAAAGGATGCTGCTGCTGTTGCCAGGGAACACTGGCGACAACCAGAACCACTGAAAACAGCAGCAGGATTATTAGAGATCAGTGCTGCTTTTCCTCAAGTTACTGCAGGACTGCAGGATTAAAAGAAAGCTGAACCATTAGAAGACTGTGGATGTACTCAATAAAATCAGCCTGAGAAGAAAAGGAATATCTGGTACCAGGATTTAGAGGCGTGGCCCAATCCTGATGCCACAGTCGGTGGACTCTGACTAGAATTTTGGTTGGACCGTCAGGGGTAAGAAGCAGTCCGTCGAGTCTTTTCCTAACAAAGGTGAACAGAGACGAAGGAAAGGAGACGAGGAGAGTGGGAAGGAAGGGGGGTTCCAGTACAGAGATGCCCCCTGTAGTCGAGCACCTGCTGCTGGCTAGCGTCTGACATTGAGGACACTGTCTGTGTGTCTCTGCATGAGTGTATGTGAATGTGAAGTAGGGCAAGAGGAGACATTAATTAGTGTCAGTTTCCAGAATCCACTCAATGTTATAAGCGGAGGAAGGATATAGTATATGTATAAACAGATAGAGTGATCAAGAATTTCAAGATCTCCACAACATCACATGTGAGTAGAACCACTGACGTCATACGGAATAGGGAGCTCACCTTGTAGAAAATCCAACTGTTATTTTTTTGGGTCATCTTAGAAATGCAATGCGGCCATCTTGTTGTCGCCAATTTGTGTATTTTTCAAAAAAAAAATTAATTTGGAGTTTTTTTATTCTTCTTATTTGCTTTAGACCCTAGACTGGTCTGTAGTCAAATGGGGGGCCCACATTTGAATTTATTTCTATGAACAATTTAGAATCTTTATTTACCACTGTGCAATCTACATACAAAATGTCTTTAAAAAGGTCTATAGTGTTCTGTATCGGTGATTACTCTGAGAACATTTGTAACAATGGCCTCTTGATATTAACCCGGAAGAAGGAAGTTTGTACCCTATTTGCCTGGACTCACAAAATGGGCTTCATCACATGCCTCTCACATGTATCCCAGCGGGCAGGGGTATAGAACAATGTGACCACAGTCCTTTGAAACCCTAAATGTCACTTTAAAATGTACTTGGTTGGATTTAATCCACTCTTATTAAGAAAACTTTTTTTACTTCATTTCAAGCAAACATTTTTGAACTGGAGCTGCTCAAATTGTTCATTGGTGATTTCTACGTGGAAGTTTTTTTCCTCCTGCAATTGAAGTGTTTTTTTTATTCCCTTTTGAAACATGTGCTTGGTCTCAATGATAGGTCCATGTTCTCCTCCTGAGGAATGGGCACCACAGAAGCGACTTTAAGAATGGAAAACATGGAAGTGAAAGATGAGTGGCAAGATGAAGATTTCCCCAGGTGAGATATTTAGGATTTGTATTTTTCTCAATATAATGTATTCCTTGACTCTTTGTCTGTGTCAAGCTACTTTTAATAATAGCAAATAGGTCATTCAATGATGAACCAAACGATATAATTAAATAGCTTTGAAGATCTCTAAGAAATAATTATTGACATAATAATGAAAATTACAGAATCAAACAGGGTCAAAATGTATTTTCTTACTTACTTTTGTTTTTGTATGTAGATTGGTCTTTACTTGTTAACATTCAAATTATTTTCTTAACATACAACACAGGTGTTCAGCCAGAAATTACATTTAACATTAAAGATAGGTAAACAGATTCCAGACATAGAGCATACTTGATTATAAGGCACATTGTCAAATTGACGGAAAAAGAAATGATTTTTAATGCTAAGATATGTTCTGATGATTACAGCACTCATGGACATAAATGTATTTGGAGAAATATTTCATCTTTAAAAATCAGTCTTGGTTGCTGTAAGGTAGTACAAATATTAGAAAAACAGCCCACTATGTGATCATACAAAACTAAGTGAGCTTGTGGTGCAGAGGATAGTGGACCGTAAACGAGGACAAATATGATGCCACAAAACACTCTTCCCCCCTCCCTCAACTAAGGAAGCAGGGGGCAGGTGCAAGACTGTTTGTGAATGGTCTCCACCAGGTCACATGACGCATCAGCAGTCACTGATCCAAAACAAAACATTGCCTCCGGTGAGATGATGATGTCAAGTTCAAATGAAGGAGGAAAAACAGTAGGTAGAATAAGATCCGACAAATGAAGGAAAGACAGACCATGAACAAGAATAAAACAGGATAAAGATATATAACTGAAAATACTGATTTAACCTGACTTTTCCAAGGTAAGCATAGCCTAATTCCAGTTCATATTCATTTGGATGAAATGGATCCTGTACTGCATGTATAAAAGGAGGGCTAGATTTATAGATCCTTGAGTGAGAAGATTTTATTTATGGCTCGGAAAGGGGGGCTGCAGAAGGAATGATAAAGCATACGCAGGAATGCAGCACACGTGGAGATGTGCTAAAACACCCTCAGCTGCAAAAACACTGCAGTATTGCTCCCTGCATCACTTATACCACGTGCTACTGCGTTATCTCTGCTGATGTGTACAAGTCAAGTACAAGTAACGGGCTGTTTTTGCATACAAAGATTTTTGGGGAGCTACACCCATGTTGTTTTTCCCATCCTAACTCCCCATCATTACTGTCCTCCTTTTTTCTCCCTCTCCTCAGCCTCGTCTCCTCTGCCCTTGTTGCCTGGCAATCTCATAGTCTTTATCTGTCCCTCAGAGAGAAGTTAATTACCATTCTTCTTCACGCTCTTATTTTCAGTGTTTAACCGGATTTGTGGCCAAAACTCGACATTTATTAAAATTATTAAGGATCCATTGTGTAAGACTTTTATGCAAATTTCTCCTAAGCTATGGACAGAATATAAATTTACACACATCCAAAAATTGTGCCCTTATAACAAATATTAATTAGTTTTGGTTGCAGTCCCTAGGAAACAGACTCAAAAATATTCCTCCCCACGACTATAAATAGTATATTTGTCTGTAAAATTCTCATTAGTACACCACTGCAAAATATTAGATTCATATTTGAATGAAACAAAACAAGAAAAAGGACAGGAACACGAACAAAGAATGACATTGTTAACACAATGTTAATCCGTAATGGAAAAATTAAAGGCAACCAGGCATCAATTTGCCTCAAATTGGAAAAAAAAACATGCTGATTCAAGCTTATTCACGTTGATACTTATCTATGCTGACTACTTATTTATGTTACTGACTACTTATTTAATGAATATTTATGATTATTTATTGATTATTTGTTTGTTGTTGTTATTTTTGCACATCAAGGTGAAGCTTTAAATCTCATTATACTTGTATAATGACAATAAAAGCATTCAATTCAATTCAGTTCTCAAACACGTTGTTGTTGTTGTTGCTGTTGCTGTTGTTTTTTTAAAAATCAGACTTCTGCCTGAATACGGGGACATGGACTCCTCTTGTGGCCTCACAGACAACAGATGTAAGTCAATACCTATCGAATAGTTGTTTTTCAGAAAGTGTTGGCGTCTTATTGCTCCTGATTATACTTTTCCCCCTTGACCTGATAGCGCCTCCCGACTCCCTGAACGTGAACTCACCTGGTGGAGGCGCCGCAGTGGTGTCCTCACGCCGAACACGGCGTACGTTGGTTGCCCCAGAGATGAACCTCTCCTTGGATAAAAGCGAGGGATCTCTTTTGTCGGACGACTTGTTGGACACACCCGATGACTTGGACATCAATGTGGACGACATGGATACGCCAGATGAGACCGACTCGCTGGAATTCATCACTAATGGCAATGACCTAGAGTGGGAAGGTAGAAAAGAATTGTTGACATTCAACAGTTGCTGTTTGTTTGTTCACTGTTTCTAACACTACACTGTTGTTAAAACTCAAGGCTCAAGGATTTTTTTTCTTTGAAGGGAGCCATTTATTTGTGTGTAATAAACAGCCAAATAATTGTTATGTTGGCCCAGATGATACTCCAGTGGCTTCAGCTAAAGCAGGTCCGGCGGGTGGTTCGGGAGACTTGGATGCAGAGGGAAATGCCAATAATGGACGTCTCTGGAGGACAGTGATCATTGGAGAACAGGAGCACAGGATTGACATGCAGATTATACGGCCCTATCAGAGAGTCATCACTCATGGAGGTAGATTTTTAGTAAATAATGCTTTGAATCAAATTTTCAATAAACTTCTTTGGAATATAATCAAAATCTTTTCCCTCAGGTTATTTTGGGGAGGGCCTGAATGCCATTATTGTATTTTCTGCATGCTACCTGCCTGACAGTAGCATTGCAGAATATCACTATATTATGGAAAACCTTTTCCTGTGAGTCCACTGTTGCCAAATTACAAAGTACAGTATTGTAATATTGATATTAAAAACTGAAGATTTATCAATTTCCTCCTCTTCCAGGTACGTGGTGAGCAGTCTTGAGATGCTTGTGGCTGAAGATTACCTGATCATTTACATGAATGGAGCCACACCCAGGAGTAAAATGCCAGGCATTAGCTGGCTCAAGAAATGCTACCAGATGATTGACAGAAGGTGGGAAAGAAGTTGTTTTCATCAACAAATGTCCAGGTGTTTGACAAGTATTTTTTGTGGGTGGTCTTAATGTTTTGATACCAGGTTGAGAAAGAACTTGAAATCTCTGGTCATTGCTCATCCTACCTGGTTCATTCGCACAGTGCTGGCTATTTCCAGGCCCTTTATCAGGTGAGACTGACAAGTAAGCCAAAGTTTTTCTACTCAGATGTGGCCTTTCTGTTTGAAATTGGTAAAAATATGAAATAAAGACATAAATAAGATTGTTGGATAAAAATGAGACTGCAACCAGGCTCAAAATATTGACAAACACAACATTCCTGTCCCTTTTAGGTTGCCAGATAAGCGCATTGCAATCTACTTTTTGATGAAAATTCCAAATGTTGCAATTCAATCAGAAAAGACAGTGGCTCAAAATTGGGCATCATCTGTTGGCCAAAACTTGTATTGTAGGAACAGGTCTATTTATAGGGACAAATTGATACACTTAAAATGTCAATAGAAAATGTCTATATTGTTTTGCCAATATATATTGTCATATCGTACTGCACTAATGTTGACTGTTGTTATTCCCTTTGGGTATTTGCAGTGTGAAGTTCATGAATAAGGTCCAGTATGTTCACAGCCTGGATGAACTGGCCCTAATGGTCCCTATGGAGCATGTCCATGTCCCAGAATGTGTTATGCAGTAAGTTCTTCATGGGTGCTGCAGTCTATTTCAGCTAACTACTACCATTACTAACTGTTTGCCAATAATTCATGAAATTTTCTGATATTTCTGAAAATATATTTTGGTAGAATTAATTGCAAGGATAAAACATTTCTATTCGTTGCAGATTTGATGAAGAGAGGATTAAAGCCCGGCGAGAAAGGTGACTTTTTAGTCTTAATTCTATGTAGTTCTCACTTTATTCATTGACTTAAGATTGTCTTCTATGTGTTTAGGATGGAGACAGAGCAGAGCCAACAACAGTCCGTCCCACCAGAAGCAGTTAACATAAAGTCGGAGAGGTACTGGTTCAAAGTCTTTCATTACTAAGTGCCACGCTTGGAACTTTTAATCATCTTAAAATTTGTATTTTTCTCTCTTTCCAGGCCAAAGTCAGTGATTGTAGAGCAAGGATTATGAAATGTGAAAAGCTTTCTTACAAGGAGGTAATATTACCTTTTGTTATATATAATGTTACTTTTATTAACAGCATAAGTGTTCTGTATTGTAGAGGAGACACAAAAGAGATGGTATCGTATAAGATCTAATGTAAAAAGGAAGGGTTTTTCAGTTTAGAAGTTGCAATAAAAAACAAATACAATCTATCTTCCCATAGTGTGTCACATGTGGAGTATGACTGTTCATCTAAACTCCAAAGAGGAATCGACCCAACATGTCCAAACGTGCGTATCATATTTTGCTTAGCCACAGACCAGTGGCAAATACAACGTTGCATCCTTTGATGAAAGGGATTTGTTCACATTTCCAGCAACAGAATTTTGTGAAATTTTGCACTATAATAATGTCAGAACTGCAATGCTTGCCCTACTTGAGTCACTGTAAAACTGAGCAAAGATGTATTAGCAAAACTAATGCGATATTGGCGCAAAGTCCGTGGATGTAAATATACTACTGCAATACAATGTCTTTGATTTTGCTTCATGCTGTACATTAAAAAGCCTTCATGAGCTTTCTATTTTGCTGTAACGACCTGAAAGTTGATAATGTGAATATGCATTGGCAAAGCCATTTTCTCTGACTTCCACCGTATTTTCTCGCATATTAGCCGTCTCCGCGGATAAGCCCTACCCTTAAAATTGCCTTAAAATCATTGAATTGTCAAATGTCGAATCTAATTTATGCGCATATAAGCCGTACCTTTGATTCACTCATTTTTTTAGCGACAAATGCGAGAAAATACATTAAGTACCCTATCATGTGCCTCTGTCGTCTTGAGAGTGCTCATATCAAATTATGTACTGTATTTTTGTTCAAATCTTATTTTACCTAGAGCTACAAGTAACACAAGAAAACAACACAACCTAAGATGAACAATCTATTTTTAGTGGAAACCAGGAAAACCCCTAAAATACAAACAAAGATCACTAAAAACAAAATAGAAGCCCCCTGGCGGAGTTTCTAAAAGTAGCTGTTAAAAACCCTATCTTTGCACTTTTGTGTATTAATAAATCAAACACATTATCAAACACATAATTACATTGTACTGTATTTGTTAAAATTGGATGTTTCTGCTCATATCTAAACATGACAGCGCTTTCTAACTTCTTTAAAGCATGTTTATGATAATATAATTTCTTATTATGACTTAATTTTGCTTATTTTTGTTTGGTGGATTTCACATTTTGCACAATTCTTAAAAGCACATTCAAGTTTTTCACACGTTTTGGTTTTAAAAATGGAAATTAAAAGTCTTCCTATGTTTTGTTGAGTGCCTAAAGATGAAAACATTAGGAAATGTTCATTTTTCACTCAATATGAATATAATCAAGCATGTAAATAATACATACATTAGTCATACTGGCTCATTCTACTGTATGTAACTGAAATGTGCTATGATATTTCTATGCTGTATCGACAAACATGAACTTTCCAAAATGATTTTCCTTTTGACCATAGAAGCACAATATAGACAGTGGTTATATTTGCTATTTTAATTGCTATAAAATATGTTTTATTGTTCATAGTTTAATGATCACATCTGCTTGTGAATAAAACTAATACATTGTCCCTGCCTAAAATTCATTTGGTATTTGGTTGTGGCATTTGGTTTAATTTAATTCACAACATAATAGTGCCCAAAATTCAATTTAGTGTGAAATAACTGCTCTGAAGAAAACGTCCTCCCCTTTCATTGACTTTAGTGAGAAATGTTTTTTGGTACTTCCTCAATAGTGACTTGCTCACCGCCCCAAAAGAACTGCAAATTCTTAGATAAGCATTCAGCCCCGCGACATCACATGATGGAATAAGATGTAATGCACACCCTTCTTTGCAGGGGGACTTGTAAGGGAGAGTCTCCAACAAGTGACCCCATGACCTCTATCACAGTGACAGAATTTTTACAGATATAAATAGACACGTCCTAAAGGAGGATGGCAAACTAATAATACTATATTTCTGTTTTTGTTATATTTTCTGATCAAATATTTTATTTTCCCTATCATAATGAAAGACGATCATAATTTTATAGAGGCATTTGGATTATTACTATTGAATTCATCTCTTTCTTTCGACAGTATAATAGGGATTTTAGTATCAGGACCAGTTGGGAAGGAAAATTACAGAATGCACTGAGAGTGATGATCGATATGAGCAGGTGTAGCCAAATATAATAATACGTGACGTTTTGATTGGCTGGAACTTCCAGTGCAGTGTACGGTCACCTGATTGGCAGAGGAATGGAAGGGGGCTGACTTGGTTACCATAGCAAAGAAAACGAAGCACGAGTGCTGCCTACGTACGTAGTGACGTCAGACGTTTTAGTGAAGATATATAAATGACCACTTCCCAGCCAACTTTAATGAGCCAGTAGACTTGAAAGACCACATCTTACACAAAGAAGAAGAAGAAAATTATTATTACCTTTTGGGTTGTGTTTCTTCATTTGCTTGAAGGAGACCTAGAAGAATCAAAGATGAAATAC
Organism: Stigmatopora nigra; assembly: GCF_051989575.1. NCBI lineage: Eukaryota > Metazoa > Chordata > Actinopteri > Syngnathiformes > Syngnathidae > Stigmatopora > Stigmatopora nigra. The sequence continues at coordinate 6,151,841 of NC_135512.1, forward strand.
GTTATAGGAATTGGCGGGTGAGTCTTTAAAACTTTATACTACAAACCTTGCCGGGTGAGCCTTTAAAACTATATACTAAAAACCTTGCTTCCCTTTTTTTAATTCAATGTAACTACTTGACCTGCTAACACTGCTATTAAAATACCAACAACTTGTCACAAATGTCTGCGTCCACAATAAAAATGTGTTTAGTCTGTCTCCTGTTGCTGGTAAGTGATTCTAAGACTACCAGGGTTTTTGGAAAGTTATTATAAGACCATACAAGGGTTTTGTTTGTTTGATTTGGTATTTACCCCCATTGTGTTTTAATTAGTGTTATCATCCTCTAGCCATGTACGCTGACCATTCCAGAGCCTTCTAGTCTCGTTCGTCGTTTTGTGATTTGTGACGTTGAAATGAGCGCGACATTTGAAATCTTACCGCGGAAATCACTCCGAAAATGGAGGGAGATTTAAACAAACGAGGTTCTATCTTTGATGCATACAACAATGACCAAGCCATTATTGTATTCAACCATGGTTTCCATTCATTTATATTTTGCATGCACCCTAAACGAATGATTTCTAGATCAAATGTACTGCCTTGCACAGTAATGGTACTAAATAATAGATCATGTTAAGATGCCATGTTTACATGATCAACTATTGTCTGAAAGTTTATTTAACGATTGTTACACATATTTGGAGGTGACCTGGGAACATTATTTTATTTAAAGATGGCAGTTTTCTATGAAAATAATGGATAACATAAAATATATTTTTAGAAAGCCCATCCTGTTTTCTATAGATGAAAATAGTTCACATTTCTGTGGATTGATTCTACTTAATACTCACAAAAGGATAGGGATATTTAACTTGGTAACTACTAAATTGATAAATATCGAAATTTATTGCATTTTAATTTTTCAATAACCATTTTTCTTATTTTTTCCAGAGTTACTAATGGTGGCAAGACCACCCTGACTAATAGGTTGATAAAGACGTTGCCTAACTGCTGTGTCATTCACCAGGATGACTTTTTCAAGGTGAGTTTTGGCAGAAAGTTAAATCATTTGTTTGTTTTTGTTTTAATCTTTTGAATATAGCATGCATGCAATATTAAGAGCTCCCTCTGCAAAATGGCATGCCAACATCTGCTTATCTTTGTTAGTATAATTGCTTCAGCCATACTTTTTCATTAGCTTGTACAGTGAACCTTCATAGATTTTTAATAGGGATATGCTCCATAAAAAGAACTAAATATACAAAATATATTCATATGCATACTTCTATTTTCCAGTTTTGAATCAAAAAATTTAATTTTTAAAAAATCAAAAAAAACAAGACAACTAGGGTTGTTGAGCTGTAATGCTAACTGGCGAGCTAATACAAATGAGTCTATAATTTACAGTAAATCTGCATGTCCAAATAGTTGTAGCAATCATTCCTATTATTCCTGCAATACTTGTCTTGATGTGGGATACTCGTGTTCAACGTTAATTTTGTAGAGGTATAAATTAGACTTTACTTGTATTGTGAGGCGGAGGAACACTGTACTTCCTTGACCCAAATTCCTTGACTAATTATGGCCAAAGTATTTCCTCCTCCCGCTTCGAGTGTTTAGATGGCTGTGAGGTTGCTGCAATGTTTTATTGGTGACTGTTATTTCAGAAACCCGATCAGATAGAAGTCGGGGAGGACGGCTTTAGACAATGGGATGGTAAGACCTCACTGAAGATTGTCAGCCCCTCCACGACATTGTATTATTAAACTGCTAACGAGAGCCCATTCTTTTGGGACCTCCTAAAAAACCATATACTCCACAATGCTTCTTTCATCGTAACTAATTTTGCTCTCTTTGTATCTGTAATGCTTTTCCCCCTACAGTGATTACTTCTTTGGACATGGAGGCCATGACCAACACTGTCAAAGGCTGGATGGAGAACCCAGTGAAGTTTGCACGTTCACACGGTGTCCCGTTGACGTCTTCGTCCGATGTGGCCAACTCAGATGAGCAAACCTACATCCTGATTGTGGAGGGCTTTTTGCTCTACAATTACCCGTAAGGAAAAGTTGGAACTGTTTATTTACATGAGTGAATGACTGACTCAGGGGTTATTTAAGGTCGTGAGCAATGATCCTTCTAATTTGTCATGTAAAACATGCTGTAAAATGAAAAACATAAGAGTGGACAGAGCCACTGCCACTGGCTGCCGCGTAAATGGCCCCATCATGGGGAAAGTGGTAAAAAACAAAAACAAAAGTTTGGATTTTATTTACTGCGCGCAATATGATTGCTGCTGTGCAGAGAAGACGAGAGTAGTGCGCAGCTTAGAGGGAACATTGCACGTGAGTAATTAGCATCTATCTGCGCGCCTCATGTACGCGTCCCTGTAGTGAGAGATAAGCAATTAAACAGAAAGAGGCTCGCTCTCGCTGTGCAATATTGAGTGCACCGATAATGTGTGACGGTGTAGATACACATGTCAAGTTGTTAATCACCTTTTCACGTGTCCCTGCAGACAGATGCTGGAAGTTTTTGACAAGTGCTATTACATCTCCATTCCTTACGAAGAGTGTAAGAGGAGGAGAAGGTGAGTTTTTTTTTTTTTTCAGATTTTAACCGCTTTTAGTCTTTTTTTTTTTTCCTCAATAACTTGTCATACCTAATATTTGATTCAGTACAAGACAATACACAGTACCGGACCCTCCCGGATTGTTTGATGGCCACGTTTGGCCGATGTATCTCAAGCATCGCAAAGAGATGGAACACTGCTCCTTAGATATTGGTAAAAACAAATGCCTACTAGATACTTTTTTCCTTTTTGTATCAATTTTATTTATTTTTAAGATGACTTGTTTTTTTTCTTTTGCAGAGTACCTGGATGGACTGAAATGCAAAGACAAGCTCTACAACCAGGTGTATGAGGACATTCAAAACAAACTTCTTAATCGTTTATAGGTGAGTGAATTTTAGGAGTCTCCTTTTAAGGAAATTCAGAATTTTATAGGAAAATAAACTTTTTTTTATTTCATCTAATGTTCTGTTTCTGTTTTCTTGCAGCATAAAGCCAGCCACCCATGCAGTGATGTACAAATGTTTGTAAATAGCTCCAAGGATTCTTTTTTTTAAATGAATATTTTTGCATTTTTTTGTAAATAGATTGAATTTTATTTTAACTTATCACTGTCCTTTTGTTAGTTTTTCCCTTCTGCCGCAAAGACATTGTTGGACTGATTTTTGTCAGTAATTTACATTGAGCTCTAGGTTGACCAATTATATTCTTCTTGCACAATAAATCCTTAATGGTGGAGATAAACAACAAGTATCTGATTCATCTTTTTAGGTTGTATAGGATTGTGGTTCTTATTTGTGCTGTACAAAGATGAATAATTTAAATTGATACTGCCATTTTTAGGGTTAGGGTTGACAAGTGCTATTACATCTCCATTCCTTACCAAGAGTGTAACCCTAACCCTAATTTTTGTCCTCCACTTTGACTCCTGTTTGGGAAAACTTGTCCTCTCAAATGCCACCACCTTGTTAAACCTCTATTGAATGCCAGACTAGGTCACGACAGGGGTGCCTCAAGATTTAGCATATTAACAAAGGATCACCAACACGTGAGGTTACAATGCACGTGCTAACATTGCCCTCATGAAACTAGGCTACACTCACTTCATGAATGCCTTGTGGGGAAAGTTAATTTTCCACTCTTAAGGTCATACTGCTGCTAAATAAAGTACCTGGCCTGTGATATGGTAGACAGTAGAGTCAACATTGCCATTGCCTGATCCAGCCACTATAACCTCAAATATATGTTTGCCCTCGTCACGCTTTAGTATTCTTGACATCATCTGTGGCTTTTTTGTAATGTGACACATGCCTGTGCCGTGGAAATGGATTGACCAGGGAATTGTTGTGACGCCTTAACAGGTGGATGCGGTCGGAACAGCTGCTGGTTTGACTTCCCTGTGCTAAAACTGACAGATGTGTGAGTGAGGCAAACCTGCAGACTAGCGCACGTTCACAGCATAAATCCCCTCATCAAGTACACTCCAACAAGGTAAAGTCATCAAGGTCGCAGCCTATTTCTGCGCGTCCTCCTGCGAATAGAATAGACATGAAGGCTTATACGCGAGAATGTCAATTAACACAATGACGTTATTATTCCGCACTGCTTAACAGTGAAAATAACACCAGTCTCGACCAGGGGTGGGCAAACTATTCCACTAAGGGCCTCAAGTGAGTGCAGGTTTTCATTCCAATCCATAAAGAGGAGACCTTTTTACTAATCTGGTATACTACAAGTGCAATCAATGGATTGCAGTCAGGTGCTTGTTTGCTGCAAAAATCTCAATGGTCATTGGAATGAAGCTATCCATGCCAATATCTAAAATAATGCAGTAGTCTTAATACTGTAGAGCAAGGGTGTCAGACTCGGGTTGGTTCGCGGGCCGCGTTAATGTCAACTCGATTTGATTGTTTTTTTTTTTTTTTTTACATAAATTGATTAAAAGAACTGGATTAAAAGCCCTAAATATTCCGATTTTTTATAGATCTAAAATAGTGTTGATTTTAGCAAATGCTGCAGAATGAAATGGAATACAGAGTGAATAGGTGCCAATGTGGACTAGAGTTGGTGACCCCTAATCTACATTATTGACTTGGACATTTTGGGAGACCACCTCAGGCCACCTGACAAGCATAACATAACATTTGAACTTTCCAAAGCAAGTTTGACAGTCACTCATTGACGGTGTCACATGTCCCCTTACGGGACGTGCCAGGAGACATCACGTCTGCTCGTAGGTTACAAGAGCAATGCGTGAGTACAAGACGAGCCAACCGCAAGCATCCCACGTAGGGGAGGAATCGCACTCATGCGCTTCCACAAGACCACCAGGCCCGGCTGTCCACAAGGTGTGATTGAACCCTGCTCAAACCTGTCCAAATACTCATGTTGCTCACACTTTGGGGATTTAGACTTGCAGATTGTTTAGAAGCGCTGGCTTTTTGTCGCCATTTGGGGGGTATATTTAGACTCGTGCTAATCCTATTCTTGGGGACTGTGGATTTTATGTACTCTAGAACCTCTTTTTTAGTCCTAAAGGTTATAATAATAGTAATGATAATTTAAAATCCCAATGGGATATGGTGTTTAATATGGCTTTCAGTTTGAATTAAATAATAATTGGAATAGAATACATTATTAAGGGAATTTGCAGATTTGACTATCAAGTGGAACCATGGACAGCGACCATACTAACAAAATACATAAAAGACTCTCCCATGCATATCTTAAAAATTCTATTATTATAAAATGTTTATTTCATATGTATGTCTGACATATACTACTGAATCTGAGCCCCTAAACCCAACCGCAAGGTGGCGCACATTCCCTATACACAAAGATTACTGAATAAAACCATTACAAAATTGAATTAAATGCTTTTATTGTCATTATACAAGTATAACGAGATGTAAAGCTTCACCATGAAGTGCACAAATAACAACAAACAGACAAATAAATAATCAATAAATCATAATAAATAAGTAGTCAACAACAAAAAGCAGAAAATTGCACAAATAACAACAACAACAAACAAACCATTTATGGAAGTTGCCAGAAAAGTAGCATGTCATATTTATCCAGTTTATCTTCCGGTTAATTTTATATGCCTCATGGGGCCAATTTAATTCCAATTGCATATTCCAATAATAAAACAACATTTGAAATTAAGAATGAATATTTTAATTTCAGCTTTTTACTTGACTCCCTCTATGAATAACCATGCAAATCTAAAACGAGACCCTTTTTTGATTAGCAAAAACCCCCAAAACCCAACCCACCCCCCATTCCTAAATCCCTGAGCTTCCTTAGTGGAGGTCTGCCCTTGTTGACTGTGTGCTGTCAAGTGACTCATAATGGTCCCAACTTCTCAAGACAAACATTTGCCCAAAATGTGTCACGGAGCTGTGACGGAATAGCTCCAGTGTTTATAACAAGGGGGCTTTTCCCAGCCCCCTCACACTTACACTTACGCGTTTGGGCATTAGTGTAGAGGGCCTCCTCGAAAGTAGCAGCAGAAGAAAAATCATCCTTAAAGCAAATGGACAAGTTGACCTTCCTACTACTTTGCCTTCTGGATCTTCTGGTGCGTCTTAGTAGCGCACAACATCGCCATCTTAGCCGCCCCCGAGTAGACCCTTGGAAACACCGCTTCCAGTGGGTGAACAACGGCCGTGTGTTCAGCTTGCTGAGCACTGGGACCCAATACCGAGCTCCCGTTCCATCCAGAAGCCGAACCCAGCTCCTGTTGACCACCTTAAACAGAGCACAACTCCCAACTCCAACCAGAAGAACATCCAGAACTCGGGGTAATCCAAGGCCTGCTGATCCGGCTCAGAATTTGCTTCTAAGAGACCAACCATGGTCACCTCGCAGAGCGGCGGCGTCCTCCAATCAACAGGAGTTTTCCGGAGAAGGACAAAATCCATCTTTGGAGGTCACCATTGCGCCAACCCAAACATCTCCGGTTTTTACACGCAGAGCTAAATTTGTGAGCTCGACAACTCGGCCCAGGACGGAAACTCTGAACAATGTGCGAAGAGCTGAACCGGAACCAACGGAATCACCGGTGATCCTGTCCAGAAACGTGGTGGAAGTTCACTATACTCAACAGAGAACTGATCCGATACGCACTACGAATGCGAGTGAGGCACGACGTGATCAACACAGGAACTCTGTTTTCTATAATGTGTACCCCCCAGACCAGAGGAACAGGGTCCCGGCGCGACCAGTTCTACCAAGACCGGGCCACAACACTGGCTTCTTCCATAATGGTGCGGTGACACACATTGTAACAAGCCATTATACTAACATATATTTTTACTTTTTCACTTTTCCACCCTTTAGTTTTCCCTTTTCCACCACTACACATCAGTATTTATTACTTTTTTAGTCCTTGAGCGGGTCGAAAGTATTTGAAAATGTTCACATTTGACCGATTATACTACAAAATATATATACTCCAGGTAAATCTTGCCAAAAAGAACTTATACAAACAGTCAATGGTTAGACATGATAGGTTACCTGCTAGATGAAAAATTGCTCCTGTACTGGATCGGATTTGACTTCAAATGTCTGGTTTTCTTCTCCACAGGTCTCCCAGACTTGATTCCTGACCCCTACTACATCCAAGCTGCATCCTACATCCAGAAAGTGCAAATGTTTGCACTCCACTGTGCCGCTGAGGAGAACTGCCTGTCTAGGTATGCTTCACATATCACACAGTATACTCTCCTATCAGAGCCCTTTCCGTTTCTACACTAATCCGCAAAGTAGGGTCACCCCTATTTGAATTATTATTGTTTTTCTTCTGTGCTGAGTCCTAGTAACAAGAGTGGCTTCTGGTTACGAATTTCAGCGTGGATTTAAACATTTTTATGAACAAAAAATCTATATATTTATTTACAATACCAGGATATTTGTATTTTTACCGGCTTGTGTATGGGATGAAATGATATCTTGGCTTGAGTTGCACGCCATAATGACATGTGCTGGCCTTTGGCCCATTTGCACACCATCTGGCACGCTTTGAATAATTCTTTGCCAAGTAAAATAAAGGTTTTTCAAATGAATGCTAGGGGTAAAATCACAAAAATGTGCCATGTTAAGGCTCGTGCAGTAAATGCAATAAAACAGGTCATAAGCTACATTCCAAACCACTTGACCGATGTTTTCCTCTTCATGTGCCGTACATGATGCAATATGTGTTAACTGGCATCGTATGTTGTGCAGGTCCGCGTATGACCCGAGGGTGAGTGAGCTGGATTATAGGGTTCTTCTGAGGTTCCCCCAGCGTGTGAAGAACCAAGGAACGGTGGACTTTCTCCCAAAGAAGCCCAGGCATGAGTGGGAATGGCACAGCTGTCATCGGTAAATTCACTGTTTACTTGCTCATAGCTTTTCATTCCTTCATTCATTTTACGAACTGCTTATCCTCACAAGAGTCAGGGGTCCAGGGCCAGATCTGAATATTCAGGGATTTTAATCCAGTTCTTTTAGTTCATTTATAAAAAAAAAAAATGAAATATTATATCTAAAATGGTCCGGCCCATTATTTTTTTTTTATTTTCTTTATTGGTCTGTGTGAAGGCATTACCACAGCATGGAGGCTTTCAGTAACTACGACCTGCTGGATTCCTCCAGTGGACACAAAGTAGCTGAGGGACACAAGGCTAGTTTTTGTCTCGAGGACACGTCATGTGAGCGCGGCATACGAAGACGCTTTGCCTGCACCACTCATACACAGGTTGGTTTCCACAAGATGACATAATGACGGGTTTTCTATATAGGATAATGTAAAAAATACAAAATGTACTTGAGTATTTTTTTAAATGTCTCTTTAGGGACTTAGTCCTGGTTGCTTTGACACCTATCATGCCAACATCGACTGCCAGTGGATCGACATCACTGACGTGCCGCCCGGAAACTACACACTTCAGGTAAAACAAATTTAGTCAAATGGACAAAATACAGTGACTTCACCTCAAGTTTCCCCACATTTTTCTCAGGTGACTGTAAACCCCTATAAACTCGTCGAGGAGTCAGATTTCTCCAACAACGTTGCCAAGTGCGACATCCGGTACACAGGAAGCTATGTGCAAGCGACCAATTGCAGGATCACAAAGTAGGCCCCTTATAAAGTGGATTTATATATGTGTGTGTGTATGTTAAGATTCTCTCGCTACGTTTGTCCAAACCTTGCAATGCAGAGAGTTGAATTTTTTTATGGTGGCCAGAAATGGCTGTTTCTTCACATTCATTAATGTGCAAAAACAAAATATCTAATATTAGATGTTTTATTTTGTTTTGTTTTTGGCAGGAGCTGACCTGAGTGACTGCAGCTGAAATAATTCTACTAAAATCTCACTACCACAGTTCGTTTCATGTTTATTTTTTTTAATGAGAATGTTTAAGTTTCTGTTTTTATGAGAGAAAACCGAAAGATGTAAATGGATGTTGTGATATTTAAAAAAGAAAGTTTCTTGTATTATTTAAAATGTTTCTCAATTTCCATCTGACAAGTGTGTATTTATAGAAGTGCATTTTCATGTTTGAACTGTTATTATTTAATAAAAGAAATTAACAAAGTGAAATTCTATGCTCCTTTTTTGTCTTATATATGTCCTAATATTTCCCACAGAACTCTTGCTCTCACATAATCTTTAAAATTCAACACGGCCCATTATAAACAAATAATACATTATATTTTTAAAAATAATTTGACTTTAAAAATAATAACTAATAAAAATAATAACTTTAACTCTCAGTTTAACATTTTGGCTCTTTGAGTCATCATATGGTTACGGAACAAGAGCCTGATTCCAATCCTGTTTCCCTTCTGGAAGTTTTCCACGAGCTGCATTTGAAAGGCAGCGGCCCTTCACCCCTAACGGCCAGTTTACCGAGGCCAGTTGATCGTGTTGGGCTTGCTGGCTGTGAGCATTTCTTCTCCAGCCCAAATGACAGGGAGGAGAGACATTTCACAGGTAGCCAGGCCAAGAGGGAAAGCGGCCCTGCGAAAAAAGTACGTCAGCACGCCGTTCCTATCTTGACGTTTGTGAGAAGCTGGCGGTCAACAAGCGTCAGAGCCAATGGACGCAACCGTGACGGAAAATGAATCTCGGAAGTCCACTCTGGCTTCCTCTCACATTTGAAACATTGACATTAAATCACTTATGACGTGGTGAATATACCGTACAGCGATACCTTGACATATGAGTGTGCTAAAATAAATGCATGAAGCTAGTATCTCAAGGTATTACTGTAGTAATGAAGGGAATTTGTGGTAGAAAATGGATGGAAGTGGTAAAATGGTTCAAGTAAATTGACAGTTTCCTTCATCAGGTTCTGTTTATGACTATTTAAGTAGCTGTATGTACTTGTGCTAATACCAAACCACAGACATGCTGACATTTCTTTCACATCCCCGGTGTGTGCTCAAAGTCTGGGAAATGAGCGTCATTAGTAAGCGGCGGCTCTGTCGGAAAGCACTGCATGTGTTTGTCTAGGCCGAATGGGTTTGTTTGTAGTGGAGAGAGGAAGTTAGTCTTGGTATGAGTGTGCTTCTAATGAATAAATATATTTCTCCGCCTCTGAAATCCTGCCGGAGGAAAACATTTGTATTGACATGACATGTTGTTCCCTGTTTAAAATACAAGAAAGGGTGCCCATTGATTTTGGTGGGTTTTTTCCCAAATGAGCTGTGGCAGAAACACACATTAGTCAGAAATATAGCTAAGAGTTATGCTTCCGAGTACCGTTAATGTCTTGTTTTGGGACAGGGAGTTCAATTTACAAGGAAAAATGGCAGGTGAATTTTCGAGGAAGACAGACTGACTGTATGGACGTCTATTTTTAATCTTCATGTCATGTTTGCTGATTTCATATGTGGTTGTCAGACTATGTTGAGGGTTCTGGATTCAGGCCAAACATATGTTCATCTGTCACACTTTGCTGGGAGGATACTTTATGGCTCCAAATACATATGTGTAAAAGTAGACACGAGTGTTTTTTTGTCTGTCTAAGACTCGGTTTTACGGAGGGCCCATATTAGTACAGCAAATATATTAGAAGTCACAACTTGGTTGTTATTCACAGACACTCGTGCCAATGTGGCATTTCTCTGAAAACTTCCACTTTCCAAAAATACGCATGTTTGGGTCATTGAATTCTATAATAGCTGCCAATGTGAATGATGTTTGTCTGTAGTATGAACCTTGCAATTGACTGGCGAGAATTCCAAGGTGTGTCCCAAATCGCAATTCTTAACCCAAGGTCAGGTAGGGAACGTGTGGCTCGCGAGGCATGTATGGCTCTTTTGATGGTTGCACATGGCTGTCTCTAATCATATTTTTTTGTTTCATTAGACTCCCTTGTGAATGCGGACTCTCATCGATAATGCAATATGTTGTGATGAATTCACATTTAAAAATATGAATTGTTTCTGGCTATCGCCGTCAAAATGGTTCCCGAACCATCTATTTTCAATGGAAATGTTTTAGTTTTTCACTATTTAAAGCCTTTTGTTATATCCTTTGCAGAAAAATGCAAAATTAGTTGACATTCTTTTTAGTGTCAAATGTATTCTATGAGAGTTAATTGCAGTTTTTATTAATCACCAGTAGACGGCGATGATGCGCCATAAGGCAATTTGCGACCGTTAAACAAACAGAAGAAGCAGTCATTCATAACATTGATTGACTAGTTTTCATACTGACTATTCTGACTAAATGCACACAGGTGTGAAAAAATGCTACCGACAAAGAATTTCCTCCTTTTTCCTTGTATTTTCTTCGTATTGATTCTGTCAAATTATCCATCCCACGCCTCGAGCGATCAAACGAAAACGGTGGAATTTGACGTGAAACCTGGAGGAACGTTGTACACCTTCACTGAGTCCAACGTATGTATTTATTATTATTTTATTTGCCTAAGAACGACTTCAGATTACCATTAGCTTGAAGCATTGATATTGTATCATTATGATTTGTATAAAATGTAATTTTAAAACGGATCCAGTCTACGAGTGTAGTGTATTAGTAGATGACAACATATCTGGCTTTATATAAGTGTATGTCTTTATATCTTCAATTAAAGACGCAAAGTTTCACTTTGTGATAGTCTTGGTAACGGAGGGCGAAAAGTGTTCCAGAAAGATCGGACGTGTTAATTGTGATCATATTTGTTTAATATACTTCCGCATGTTATATAGCTCCTAATGAGGTTTTCGACAACGTTTTTTGTTTACTTTTCTCTTGATTGCTTTAAAGTAAAGTGTATAAACTTAAGAGTGTTACATTTCCCACTCGGGAGAGAAAAACTACATTTTGTCGCTCGTTGATGACGTCAAGGCCTTTGGACGACTGACACGTGGACGCGTGTAACAAAGAGGCCATTCATTGGCTGAGGATGACAATGTAACAATTTTAACCAATGAATGAATTTCATCATGGATATCCTGCAAAAGCTCATATTAATGCGAATGGAACCAAACTTCATCAATTATTTCCAATAGCGTTATTAATATTTGTGTTGCAAAATCAATTATTTCCAAACCCCACTATAATGCAATACATTTGATGTCTTTACATTTCTTAAATGTAACACTATTTATATCTATATATATTGCAATCATAACAATAAATATGCAGATCTGAGCTCAAAAGCAAGACAACCTCAAATGATATTTTAATTGATTATTTCTGTTCTTCTTCCATAGGGAGGTTACAAATGCTCATTCACATTTGTCGCACAGGGAGGAACCAATGAGGTGAGTGACATTAAACTGCAGAAATTTGCGGCACTTGCATCATTCTTTTAGCTCTAAGAAGACGTACTCGAAACATGACTGCCTTTTCATTAAAATTATTCTCTATAATTTCTTTATCTGAACCATTTCATCATACAAAATCATTCATTTACTGTGTCCTTGATGTACTTTGTGGTACTCCCTTCCAGAAATGGTTGATGAGCGTGGGCCTCAGTGATGACAAGAAGCTTTTCTCCTGCTCTGTGTGGAGGTGAGGCCATAAACCAGGGGTAGGGAACCTATGGCTCGGGAGCCACATGTGGCTCTTTTGATGAGAACATCTGGCTTGGCTTTTTGTATCCAACTTGTTCACTAGTGTTTGATAAAAAGTAAAACCGCTCCTGGCAACCTTGTTGCTTTCTTAAAAATGAAAATTTGATCAAAATACTTAGTGGGCAAGGCAGCTGGGTAGCTTTTATGTTTTGCCCTCACTTTCTTGGGATTTTGCGAAATATTTTTGAGTTATAGCCACGTGCCATAGAAATACTTGTGCATTGAAGTAAGCAATTCTCCTGTGATTTCAGTGGAGTTCTCAAAAGAATTCTGTCTAGCGTTGTTTTGATGTTTTTTTTTTTCATTTTTCACAGCGCAGAATGTAAAATTCTTCAACATAGAAAAGGGTTTGAGAGCTTAGTACGTAACTTTTTCAAATCTGACTTTAAAACAGGCAAACATAAAGAGCACACAGTAATAGCAATTGCGTTATGGGAGGCTTGTTTGATGTATGCCTTAGCGACATTTTTTTTCTTCAAATACAAAGTATGCATCAACAAGTACTGTGCTCTAATTGTTTCAAGACACTAAACTTATTAAAGCTAGGCGTTTTCTTAAAACAAAAAAGACCCCTCCAGTCACAAACATTTCAGAGGATTTGGTCTTTCTAGTCCTACAGTCGCTCCTCTTCATATATAGTACATCTCATTTCCCAAAAGAATGAAGTAGACTCCATTCTTTCCCCAGGAATTTTATACATCTACTTTCTTCATTTTTCTGATCTATAAATCATAAATTTTACAGGAGGCTTCTCTAAAAATGTGAGAAAATTACATTTTTGTGTAACAACACACTGTGACTTTAAATCTTTGGCACTAAAAAAAGATAATCACCAATCAATTTCACACAGGCCGGCAAATAACTATCAGTTGTTTGATTAACAAGCTATTATCATCCATCTTTAGTTATATGGATTAATTTATGCAAATGAATTAATATGCATGACAACTAATCAATTTGTTTGTTTTCTCTGCAAAGGCCTACAGGGAAATCATACTTGTTTTTCACTGCATTCAAAATGGAGCTGAAGGAAGCCAAAGTTGAATATGCAAATGCTTTCGTAAGTACAAATACACACCACTATATGTCGCTGTTGTCCTTTCAAGTTGATAAAAATGAATCTTCTAGCTTTAGGTGCACGACAACTTGGTAAAAAAACAAATGAGTCATTTCCAAATGGTATTCCATAAATATCCAACCTCAAATTTGATTGACACTCGCATTTAGATTTGAAATAAAACAGTAAAGATGTGATGGATTATTTCCGAAAGTTTAAATCACTTGCAGCTTTAATAATAACATTTCTCCGAAATCCTTTAATAAAAAAATGGAGAATATGCAATCCTTTCGGTTCATACAGTGTGTCAGAAATACCACATGCGATAATTTTTCTTAAGATTTTCCTTTCAAAGTATCACATTTGTACTCCCTATTAAAAGAATATAATTTAATATAATATAATAAAGAATATGGAGGTGAAAATTGCGAATCAGGGAGCGGCTTATACGAGGGAAATTGCCGAATTCATTGATTTTAAGGCAATTTTAAGGGTATGACTTATACGTGGAGGCAGCTAATATGCGAGAAAATATGGTACTCTTAAATTTAATAGTTACATTGTTAATTTTGTACCATGTCAGCACCCCCCCAAAAAATGTGTGATCAGCTGGCACCACACAAGTGTTGGACAACAAAAAGCTGACACCAATTCCCCACCATAGCAAAGACACGCGCCCAGTGACAGTTACGACTTGCTATTACGCCGGATGTTCGTCGTACTCTGCCCAGCCTCCCCCCCTTCATTGTGCTGATCAAAGTGCTCCCCCGCACTCGGAGGAGGTTTAGAAAGTACAGACTCTGCACAAATGTCAGACAATCAAAGCAAAGCGGCACAGAGGATCAACTTTTTGTATTTTCTCGTGTAGCGTGTAAATAGGGACGCCCCCGAGCTTGACGGTAGAACAAGTCTTAATGTCTTTGCTTTATGCTTGTTTATATTTGCGTATATTCATAAACATGATAATGTTAGCTGTCGACCTGACTTTCACCTCAATTATTTTTTTCGCTGAGGATGGAAATGAGATCGTATGAATCACATTTGAGTTTTTACAGCCGTTTTTCTGACATTCTTGAACTGAACGGAGGGATGGCTCAAGATCTTACTCGCTTTGTTCTTTGGGGGGAAGCCACAAACAAAAATGGCTAGTACTGTTATTTGTCGGTGAATTTAAAGTATATTTGGTAGATATATCCATGAGATGGGCAAACATCACTCCTCACCGCTCAGTGATAATTAATTAGGTCGTAGTTCATTTGAACTGGCCTTTAGGAAGCAATATTTACTCTACACGGGTCAAAAATTAACACTAATTAAAGCTGCAGGGTTATTGGATGATCATGTTGAGATAAGTTATAATGCTTTCATAAATATAGCCTGATGGACACTAATAAAACTGGAGGATGATGATGAGGATTTTTTTCTTGTATTGAATGTCATTAAATCATAGATTGTTATCAATTTAGTTAAAAAAATCATGAAGTAATGCATTAAATTGTGTAATTAATTGAACCTAATATGGTCCAGCAAAGTTTTCTTCTTTTGTTAGTTTTTTAATTGAAAAGAACCAGATGTTCTGTACTGCCTTTGATGCGGGCCTATGAACGTAAATTTATACATTGCCAGAGATGCACTATTTATAAGTCAGTCTGCATTTTTATTAATTATTCTTCAGGCGATACAAGATGAAGTCTCTAATAGGTCGGCTTTAGATTGCTGAGCAATAGTGAATGATGCCCAACATCACCATCACCACTTTACTTTGCCTTTGATTTATTGTTTCCTATTTCACCTCATCCTCCTCTACGTGTCTCCATGGAAACCCGCTTTATAACCCTTGGGTTGTAACCACCATACATCCCCAACAACAAATGAAATCAGGCTGAGATGAGGAAGGTTTAAACTTTATTTGGGTTTCATGAAGGGAAGGTCGTGTATGGACTGTCTTCCTGAGCGATTGTTGTGGTCACGCCTCCTTTCATAATTCAGGACGTTCTCCCGGCGTCGCTTCCAGCTGCTCTGCTACGCACACACACACACACACGCACACAACAAAATAACCTCAATAAACGAGTACATAATTTGCCTTGTTGTCACAATTTATATCCGTATATTGTGATACAAAGTGACACAATGTGCAGTATTGTAATACCACGGTGGGTTTCCGATTCATCACTTGAATATCTTGTGGAGAGATACTTGACAATTATCCTTTTTTTTTACGTCAAATTTTCTCACCAATGCCATCTTCTCATGTGACATCACGAGTATTCGGACGTTTGGTCGCCCGGACGTTTGGTTGCCCGAACTTATTTTCAGTTTTTTATTCATTTGTGGGGTCTTATGTAATATATTGCAATATGTTTTTGCCATATTAAATCATAGTTTCAGCATCTTTTCCCCTCTCGTCCTCCCCAAATCATTCCTATTTGTTTGTATGTATTTACAGTCGGAGGCGGCAGTAGCAGAAGGACTGACTGATAGGGAACTTAAGTCAGATGAATACACCATTCAAGAGTCTGAAGGTGAGTTTGAATGTTCTTCCAGTCTTTGTTTTTTTGTCTAGGTCATCCCATTTCTCATGTGGGCAGTATCTTTGAAGTATCTTTGAATTACAAGTTTTGGCTTGTTTGCTGGCCAGAATGAAGGAAGATTGTAAATATAAATATATGTATGTTAAATTGACAAAAATCTTGACTGTAATCTGTTGTTGGAAGCCCTTTATTAACAGTAACAATACTTACATGTAAATTACAAATCGCTGTTGCTTTCTTTGTATTAGATGGTGATGTGGCAGGTTATGTTGCTATTTCTGTTTGGTCAATCTGTTTTTCTAATTATTGTGCAGGCCATCAATACGCATTTGAAAAGTGCATCATTTGGGAGGGGCACGACCATTAGATTTAATGGTAAAATCATTCAAAACGGTTACTTCACAATTGACAAAAAACAGGAGCATGAATTAAAAGCGAGGGAACACGGTATTTAAAGTGCTGCACAATGTACATGTCATTTAGTGTCATTTTCATCCTTAATGTTTTAAAAAGAACATTTAAAAGACCCACGACCAAAAAAAAAACAGGGTTGTAAAAAAAACAACAACTAAAAAACAATACAGCTCTGAAGAATGAAACGACCGACCCGTAATCGCTACATTTATGGTCCACTTTCCTTGTCAGGATACAATTTTCAGTTGAACGAAGACAGCTGCATTGTGTATCCTTCTTTAAGTAATCGCCTGTTCTTTTTCTGATCGCAGTGACCCATAAAGAAGGCAAGTTCAACGCTCAACTGTCTAAGCTCATGGCGATTGGACGCACGATACATCAAGAGCTATAAGCGCTCAAATGCCAAGTCGGGCCTCCTTTCTGGGTGAGCGTCTACACTTTAACTCATGTTTCTGTAGAAAGAATGAGTGACTGATGATTATAACCATGACTAGATATGTGATGGAGAATTGTAGGACAAATGTAATAACAACAAAATCCCTTTTTTGTTTAGTTCTGCCATATGTTTTTACATACTAGGAACTTTGCTCTTATTATTATGAGGCTTAGTGCGTTCTGATCCATGTGGAATCATTAATGTGCAATTCTAATCGGAATTAAAAATAAAGAAGACTTTCCTGGAAAAAAAAAATAACCCTGCGGCATTGGAATCCTCAGTATCATTACATGCAAAACTATTTCTTCACTCTTACTTTCAGCGAAGCACCATCACTTGCTGATTTTCTTACTTTCCAAGATGTTTTTGGCTAGAGGGTATTTTTTATTTCGTTTTTTTTTTTAAAGATTGGGAGTCACTTTTTCCAAAGAGTGACAGGGTGTCTTTTTGATACATTTTTAATGTGAAATGAATTTTAAAGCTTTTGAAAACTGATTTTTTTGTGCTGTTCATGTTTAATGCAGTGAAGCAAGATGTCATCATATTCTCAAGAGGAAACATTTCTACAATTCCCAGTCCAAATAATCCATAAATGTGACTTTACCTAGTTTGTTTTGATTTGAAAGCTTTAGAAAACAATTTTGTGAATCCTCCTTAATTTTTTAGTTGTTGTTTTGTCCTAAAGCAAAATACCATCACAAATCTGTTACTTGTATCGCTCAGTGAAAACATTTGAATAATTCCCAGTCCTTCTATTCTTTGGGGAATAAAAGTAGGAAGAAAAAAAAATACAAGTGATGTTTATACCTTGTTTGCTTTGTTGCGTCTTCTTCCGTTCTGGCAGACGCTCCGTGAAGGTTGAAGAACTGCTTTAGTTTGTTTTTAAGGTGTTTATTTGTTTGTATTTGCCACCAGCCACACGTGTCCATCGGTGATCCCAACATGGAGTAAAAACCACATCTAGGTGATAGCTGGGAAAAATGCAAACAAGGCAATCAAATGTTACTTTTGTACAAAGTGGCTTTTGTTTTTGCATCTTGTCGTTCCTCAATAAATTGGAGCTATCACCAAAAAGTGTTTTTTCTTTTTTTTCTTTCTTTAATATTTGTACAAAATAGTCAGAAAATTGGTCAAGTTATTTGTACAAAATGTTTTGTTTCATGTTTACATGTGCAAGAGTATGTTCATGTGAAATTTTGGAGTTTTGACTTTTGTTGTTTTCTCTTTTGAGTCCACAGACGGTGCAAACGTTGGTTTGTTTTGACACTTGACAACTGTTTTGATGTACTGCTACAGCAAAGTGACTTCAACTGCTTTTAACAGTAAGCTTTTCATCCATAACTCCGCATAAGAAAAATGTTCAGGATTTTTATAATTTCTAGATCAGTGATTCGCAAATAATTGCTAGCATGGTCCATTTAATTTAAAGTGAGAAAGTTGGAAAATGTCATCTTCTACTGCATGTGGTTAAGTTAACTTTTATAAAGGTTGCGAAACACTGAGCTAGTTTCTGGTTAAATTATTGTGATATATAATTGTTGTCATTGGAAACTTTTTTAAAATTAGCTGACTTCATGGTCAACAATTTTTGAACCCACAAAAAATGCTCACATTAAACTTCACAACAAATCTGTATTCACTGTAGTGTAAAATCCACAAAAGCTGGACCCATTATAGCGCCCCATTGAAAAAAAAAATATATATATATATTTTACTTTTACCCAAAAATGTCCCATTAAATATTGACACGATTGGATACAACCTCCACATAAACTATCACTCTGTTTTATGTTGTACTATTTACATATTCAAACAGTTGACATATTTGAAACCTTCACTTTTGAAGCTAACTGTTTATAACCAAAAAGCATAAAAACATTGCTATACAATATTCTTATTCAAAGTCAAATATGCCTCCCAGTGCAGCACAGTTAAATCTTTTGTGCTTTGTCATACCCCAAAATAAACAAATTTTACATGAAAATAGTCTAACATAATCTCCACTCTAATAGAACAACACAAGTCAGTCGCTCATCCAATATGGCTGCATTAAAATGTTTCCAAATTTATTTTACTCTATTAACATGAACCGTCCCGGGATACATGTTTTCCGCAAGATAAAGGGATTTTATTGTTACTGCTTCATTTCATGGAGAAAAAAGGCTTTGCAGGAATGGACCAAATCCTCCAGTACTTATGGGAATGTGTATGATACTGATCATTGTGGGCTTAAACATACACTTATATAGTGTCTATATATAAGAGTCCGGGTAGATTAATTCATTTTACGCTAAGCCGGGAGAAGGCTGGTCATCTTGACCACGTCCAAAGCAGTATAAATATACGATAAATGTCACATTGACCCGCAACACTTGACCATTTGGTATTTTCTACTACAATCGGGACACCCACGAGGCATCTTCCTTGTAATAAAAGTATCAAAAGCCTTCCTAGCCTGCCGTATCTCCATATCAGTTCATTCGTGTCCTCTTTACGACACTCCAGGCAGCCTTTCTGTTGACATACCACACTCTTTTGCACTTGTAACAGCCCAACCCACTCCACCGACAGAATATGAAAATCACTTTTCTGTTCTAAATACACTCGACGCTGGCAAGAAGCGGGGCAGATTGGGATGGTGTGCTGCTATAAAAGTCCACTCGTGATGTTGCTGCTGGGCAGACATGACTTTGTTTGCCAGCTGGTCCGCCTCTACGCCGCTCTCTCCAAAATATCTCAGCGGCCATCTGATAAAGGCTGTCATGAGATGTTGTAAATACTTTCATGTTCCACTTTTGATGAGCTTAACTTGACTTTGGTGATTTGAGTCAAAGGTCGTGGCGGCAGATTGGCTGCAGTAAAAAAAAAATGGGAAAATCGAGATCCTATCTGTCATTTACTCCCAACATACTCGGCCTAAAAGTGCTATCATTTTTGAAGCCAAGTAAAATAAATATGCCCCAATAGTCTTCACAACTATGTGTGTGTCTTGGGGTGAAGAGCCAGCATCTGCAAGTCATTGACACACCCAAAAAGGTTGATAATGCCTATACACGCCAGAAGGTGGTGGCAAAGTAATATTACATCATGAGAAGAGATGAAACTCATCTACACACTTTAACATAGTTCCTTGGGTTTATAATATCCCCAAGATATGACCAAAAATGACTTTGGGCATTTGACTGAGCACAAATAATACATAAAAAGGAAAATATTGTCGAGGGTGATCAACAAAAGATCATCAAGTGCCCCCCTACCTAAACTGTCCGCCATTTACAAAGGGCAAAGAGCATCATACAAGACAATATACATCCCGTCTTCAACCTGCTGCCCTCTGGCAGGCGCTACATGACCATAACAGCCAAGACAAACAGACTCAAGAACAGTTTCTTCCAAAGAGCTGTCACCATACTCAACTCGAGTTCTGCATCTCATCAAGATTTACTGCTAACCGCTTTAGTCACTTGCTATTTACTTATTTATGTGACTACTTATCTATGTTGACTACTAATTCATGTTGACTACTTATTTATTTATTACTCATCTGTTGATTATTTATCTGTTTGTTTCTTTGTTATTTGTGCACTTTGGGATTAATCTTTAAAGCTCATACTTGTATAATGACAATAAAAGCATTCATTTTAATTCAATTCAAATTCAATATAATACAGACTTAATATAAAACACCCCTAAATATATATTGTATATAATAAAATCGAGTCGTAATACACGACCGGGCAGAAGGAACGTGCCTTCCAGTTGGCTAGATTTCAGCCAAAGACCCACTGGATTTCTCATGGTATTTTTTGGGAAGTAGCAGGCAGATGTACGTAACATGTAAAATTAATTGCGCAGTCTCTTTAAAGGCTTATTGGTCCACAAGTGCGAGTGTTGGGTTGGATGTTTGCCTATACAAGTGCCTCCGCGATAACCATAATAAGAACAGATCAATGTGTTCAATAAACATCTCCAGTTTAATTATGAATGAAAAATATTTCAATTTCTTGAAATGAAACCTCACGGCAGATGTCCTCCCTTCATAATAGATCCCTTCCATGTACTCTAGCGATGAATTTGCCAAATGTTTTTCATTTTTTAATGATCATCCTGTTGTGGCATTTCCCTTTTTTTTTTAGTCCAAACTGTAAAGCCCAGCTGCTGTTTTGTCATTGGGAAATCAGGTATTTTCCCAGCATAACAAAATGCAGCTTTTTTCACTCTTAGTCATACTAAAACAAGTAAACAATCTTAAAAAGAAAAACATTTAAAACAAACCATCTTGAAATAAAACTACCCAAACATCTTCTGTATGAGCAATGAGCAACCTAGATGAATAAAAGATGACTTTACTGTGCTGTAATGAATCTGTATTCCAGTCTCTTCTCCCACCACTCACCTGCCCCCAACTTCTCCCCCTCTATTTAGCATCTCCTAATATTTAGAAGGGAACAGATGGAGATTTCGGCCCTGCTCGGTCAAACCGTAGGCGGCAAAGGCGATAGGATTTTTAGAACACCAGGGGTCCTTGAAAGACTCAACCAATGACCAGCCGCACCCCGTCGAGGGGACGGCGACCCCGTCAGATCAACCTCTTTAGACCCCGCTCTGGTCTTATCTGGCCTGGATACGATTTAGTCGAACCCCTCCCACCCGGCCCACTTGCTTCATGTACTTGAACGCACCAGTGAGCCAAAGCAGCCTGAGCTGCAATTAGTTCCTATTATATCCCAACGCCTGGTGGCGTTTATGTAACCCCCAAGGTCGTATTGCGCTCAGGAGTTGTTGCTCGTCAGTTTAGCATTAACAAAGCTGCGTTAAAGTGGCTAATTGGATATGTTTTGGGGGATCTTTTAACGGCCTGTTTTACTAAGGGCGTGTGTAAGAAATGAGGGGAAATTTGATTACCCACGGAAACAGATGTGGGAACTGATCTGTTAACCGGGCATACCAAGGATTGCTGCTCAATTCATTTTGGGTGTTTCTACTGGGTATCGGTCCAAATGGTTTCATAGTGCCAACATAGTAATTTGGTTTATCTAGCCAAATACATTTCTGCATTAAAACTAGCATCCAAGTCAGTGAATTGTGGGATGTTTGTCTAGAACTCAGGTGTCAAAGTGCCGGCCCGGGGGCCAAATCTGGACCACCGCATCAATTTGTGCGCCCCATGACAGTAAATCATCAAATTCAAATGAAGATTTTAGATGTATGATATATTTCCTTTTTAAATTAATAATTGCAATTTTTCAATCACATGTTTTACTCTGTTAACCTGTTTTTAGATCAAAAAGCATTTCTTAAAATCTAAAAATAAATATATACATATATTTTCAGTTCTCTTTAATATTGAACATAACTAAAAATATATTTTGTTTCCTTTTGAAATGAAGAACAAATGTTTTCTCTAACCAAGAAAAAAATCTCAAATCAACAGTTTTAGATCGATAAAAAAATGAAAATTTAGGGCTTTTGATCCAGTTCTTTTCATCCGATTTTTAAAAATATCGAAATATTATATCTAAAAATGGTCTTGCCCACATGAAAGCAAGTTAACATTAATGCGGCCCGCTAACCAACCCGAGTTTGACACCCTTGGTCTAGAAGATGAGATGGAGGAAAGGTTTACAGATAGCAAAAGCACAAACCCATTTTTTAAGTACAGCGGTTTACAGCTGTCCCCAATTGTGTCACCATCAAAGTAGACCCAGTGCCACGCAACTACCAGCAGTGCTCACAATCTGTTAGAGTGAACATGCAATTTGGCGCCCACAATTTAGGATAATCAGTCCCTAAGAGTGCAATCTGTGGGTCCAAAGCGGGCATCTGCACAGGGGCTCTTATTACCAGAACATTAACCCAGACAGATGTTACGATGGCCTGTGTGTGTTCAGCCTAAGTACCGGCGAGATTTGCAGACAAGCTGTTCTTTCCTTACTCACCCCAAGTCTACGTCCTGTCACCTTGGAAACCCTGTTCTTAGCTTGTCGTGGCCCGGCCGTGGAACGCTCCTATTGAAAAGAAGTGACCTAGAAATCATCCCGGCATAATCAAATATCATATTGCTATTCAAAGAATTGGTAGTATGCATGCGAAAACATAAGCTGCCTTTCATATTTTCTTGTAGTAATCATTGCATAATGCTTGGGTATTTAATTATTTACATCTGAATCTTTTTTTTTTAGATTATATATCAAGTTTACAGCTTCACGTAATGAATTATTTTTTTTTACATTTGTTAACATAATTTTTCACATAACTATAGCCTAAAAAAACAACATAATAATTTGCACTTGAGGTTAATGTAACAGTTACAATTTTCAGGATAACAATTACTGGCAGGCAGGCCCACAAAAAACTGCGACTTATAGTCCAGAAAATACATTTTTTTAAATTAATTATTTAGAAAACTGTACAAGATCATTTCATCCTCTCAAAGTGATGTTATAAGATCATATTTGATTTGTTGATAGCAGGAGAATGAAATAGGCATTAAATCATTTAATAGTTTGTCTAAATCGAGAACGATAAAATTCTATTGATATAAATCACCCCAAAAAAAGAAAAAAGTTATGTAAACTGTTTATTTGCATCCTATTTTAACAAAGTTTTTATGCAGCACATTACTGTAGTACTAGTTTATCCTAGTGGACTGGACTTGATTGATAGCCTTTCTGTTTTGTTTGTTTGTTTTGATTTGACTTTTGAACATGCTCACTGAATAAATGGAGCTCATAAATTGAGGCATGACTGGATAGTGGATGCAACATAAATAAAATGGACTTACGTATTTGCTGTTGGAGGGGCTGGAGTATCACACCGTGGTTGAGAGCAGTCTTCTCTTCTCGGGGTAAGGAGGAGCTTTACGGGGATCCTGAGTTGTCTTTGTGGGGTCTGAGAGTCTATGGTGGGGGTACGGTGGAGGCTTGCGACCCTTTCGCCCTTGCCCCGTTGGCGCTTTGGCGGCTCCGGCTAGGGGTGGTCCCGCCGAGGACGCTCGTGTCTCTCTGTCAGCTGTTTCAGAGTCTGTGGGTGGGCAGCTGGCAGAAGGGTATCGAGATGTGGTGGATGAACAGAAACGTACAGTTGCCGGGCGGTCGCTTCGTGGGGTTTCAATGATGACGGATGGGCTGAGAACGGCGATGGGATGACACCTCGGGGAAACTGGGGATATCGGGCTGACCATGATGGGTGAGGACGGCGGAGACTTGGGGCTGCCGGGTGCTTGGATGTTGACCGTTAAGGGGGACAGTCCCGGGGTGGGTGGCCGGACCGGCAGGTTTCTCGGAGGGGACGAAACTGGCTGAGGCCGGTGTGGGGAATCGGGATTGTTGAACGCCAGTAGCCCACCTCGTCGGGGAGAATTTCCAAAGCGGAGAGTTCTGGCTAATTCAGTGCTAAGTTGGGATGCTAAATCAATTGGGGGTGTTCTCCTTCCACCGGGATGTTCTCTCCTCGGAGTGAAAGTGGCTCTTCGGTGGTCCGTGGACACCGATGGCCGCGAATGGCCGCTGATTGCCGTTACCTCATTAGAGCCTGAAGAGGAGCAGCTATCGCCTCCTGCTGCCTCGTGGTCCTCCTCTTCATCTAGGTCTATGCAGGAGGTCAGGTAGTCAATCTGATGAACCACCTGAAACAAGATGCAGGACCTTCAGGACAATGTCATTCGACCTTCCCAAAACATTTCACCAAATACTCCATAAGTCCAAGTGCTCAATTTCCATCCCTTGCCTCAAATCAGACTGCCAATCCACAAACAGATACATTTAAAAGAGGGACATTCACTTTGCTAAACAACGTGGCTCCTCTCATTCCCTTTAAATATGATGACATCACTTGGAGACATTGACGGCTTTGCAGCAATTTTAATAAATAAACTACCATAGATGGCAATTTCACTGCCAGCCCTTTCGAATTTACATCTGTAATTGTCAATGGCAGGCATTGAGATTAACGAGCCTATGTTTGGCAGATTTTTACACTCACTGATTACATTTCTGACTAAATTGAAATGTAATCATGACTCGGTGTACTATGAGATCATTCTAGTGTAAAACAACCCTTGAGGGGGAGAAAAACTGCCATAAATGCTATCATATATAATCATCTGTTAAGCACACCTCATCTGTGCTTTTAAGCAAATATAATGTACTTTTTGCTCAATCCAACCATTTTATTGGATATTTCAGAGGATTAAGTAGAGGGTTGTGATTATTAGATTGAAATGTTAAATGCAGTCTGTGAAGTTATTAATGATGTGGATTAATCTCCAAAAGCTTCAACTGTGTTTGCAACTACTTTGCACACTTCAAAGCATGACATTATTCAACAGAAATACAGATAGTGAATTGAATCAGGATTTTATTACCATCAAATTCCGCAGTCTCATTTGGTCTATACATATTTGATCTTATTACCCAATGCTAACATTAATTGATTTTGGATCTTTCCTTACTGTCCCTCTCAAGAAAATGTTATACATTTTTCTTGAATTTGTAGTAAAAAATACTGCATCACTGATAAACACACCCAGTTGAAAATTGAGCAAACTATAGCGATTTTTAAAGTACACACTTAACTGGTTGTAATATTGTTTATGGAAAGGCTCTGACGTAAAAAAGGACGACGAATGATGAATAATGGGCAACTGCGGCCGCTTCCGAGTCTAAATGCTCGGCACGTCTCATTTCCACATCTTTGAATAAGTTAAAAGAACATTCACAATATATTGATGCCCCACGCTAACGTTACATAACCTATCGCTAGTTGAAGTTCCTTTTAAAAGAGCCTCTGCTTCACCAATCTGTAAATTATTGAGAGCATTGGACTAAGGTTAATAGCTACACATTATATGATGACTGTTTGCATTTGTCTCATGAGTTGATTAAATTATTCCTCACAGGAGAAAAAGACAAGATGCGGATGCTCTCACAACGTTTTTACTGACTCATACATCAACTTTGCTGATAATGGTGAGTGTTTTTGAACCCTATTTTCTATTTATTTTGTAATACACAATGTTAATTTTGTCATTCATGTAATTCAATACAAACAAAGAAGAAACAAATATAGAGAGGTGATATAAAAATACGTTTAGATGAAACGATCTTATGAAAAAAATGCAAAAGGGAAGTTTTTTTTGTCAATTTTTTGACTCAAATCAATTAACTACACTTTAATACAGCAGATTGGTAAAAATGTATCTTGTTGATCTAAATGATATGGACATCTGGGATTGTTTTTTTTTGTTTTTTTACTGTTCTTATATCATCTTTATCTTCCATAAAAAACTAAACAAAAAGAATCCTATAAAAACATCCATTTTATATTCATCAATACATTTATATGCTCATTGACGACTTTAGAGCTCTTTCTAGAATGATCCCTTCAAATTGATGCATTTCTATCACTGACTATTCTACATATCTTTTGCTTGTCATTTACTTTTCTTTAAGCATATCAAAATCTCAATGTAACACTTTTTTTTTGTCTTGCCAGTATTTTGTTGGCTGGACCAGTTACATTAATAGTCTAGTTAATATTTATTTTTAAGCAGTAGGACTATGTAACCTTTTAAAAAACAGATTTTTATTAGACTCACAAAGGCTAAATGGCAATTGCAATGAATGGCGAAAAAAAATCACTTCAGGCAAAGTGATTGGCCTCCTGCTCTACTTGTAGAGGTTATGTAGTTTTATTTTCTATGTTAGAAAAAAATATATATATATACATATTATTGTTGATGTCAAAGCGTGACCTGTTTTCCCTGTTTTCCCCTCATCTCACTTTGTGGCGGAGAGAGGCATTTTTGCTTTTACTTTGAAGTGCAGAGTGCGCCAGCGTGTGTTTGTGCGACGCTGGCCTAGCAGCTTGTTAGAATGTCAGGAATCACCAGAGATAAAAGAGCACAGGACCCTGATTTAGTGCTGCCGCTGCCTCTCCCAAGTGTGTTGATTATAAACAATCATTGTTCCTCAAGTAATGCTAATGAATTCTGGGAGAGTCACGTTGTCAACAACAAGCCCGGGACCACGTGCAAACTTTGGGCTTTTCGATTTGCACCGGTGGCCACTAATGACAGTAATGATGTGCTTTTAATGGTCCCGGCATGGTCGATAGTGCGCCTCGTTTGTCAGCTATTGAATAGTTCAACTTATGTTCTACAAAGCGGACAGAGGGTGCTTGGCATGTCCGCCTTACTTCTCTGAGATTGACCGTTTGGCTTCGGAAATTCCTGTGTGGAGTTTGTATGTTCGCCCGGGACCCTAAATTGCCTCTAGATATGAGTGTAAGCATGAAGGGTTGTCCTTGTCCTTGTGCCCTGCGATTGGCCGGCCACCAATTCGGGGTGTCCCCAAGCCTGGTGCCCCAGACTTGCCTTGGATAGGTTCCAGCACCCTTCAGGACCCTTGTGAAATAGGAATGCAAGTAGGTGTGTTCCTTAATGGCCATTTGCAAATCGTTTACTGCACACACCATTGGCCAGCAGTCAAGATGACTAATTTTAGCAAGATATTAAATAAAGTGTGCGAAGCGTGCAATTATTCTCTCGTTTGATGGGCAGGCGCTTGTCATCTTGTACCACTTTCATTGGCTTGCCTTCACTTTCAGTGTGAGTGACTGTAAAAATATTTTTTTTATCACTGGAACTAGTACTACGCTTCATATATTACTCTATGATTGGTGTTTGACAATCTAAATCACAGGTGTTAAAGTGGCGGCCCGGGGGCTAAATCTGGCCCGCCGCATCATTTTGTGTGGCCCGGGAAAGTAAATGATGACTGCCGACTTTCTGTTTTAGGATCAAATTAAAATAAAGAGTATAGATGTGTAATACATTTTCTGAGTTTACAATACCTCCAGATTCTTTCAGTTGACACGAGTCTGATCCTAATGAGTCGACAGTAATCTGGTAAATGCCGTAGCAAAACATCGTTCTACTTTTTGCTCTAGTGTTGGTAGCGGCTGTCAAAGGGGTTTAACTTTAAAGCAGCTGCAGGATCATTAGAATTCAACCAGTAATTGGTTCTTAAATCAAACTGAGGGAACGGGTTCATGCAACAGAATGATATAACGGGGCTTTGAAAGAAAGAAACGCGACAAAAAGTCGTCTATGCCATGTCTGTCTTTGATGTGCTGACTCTTTTTGTAAAAAATTGAGATTTTTTTTTAAGTGTCAGGCTGTTGCCAACCTCCCACCTAGGCTACACGTTCTTTTATCAGTCATATAGTGACACAAATACATTGCTAACATTTCTGGACGATGAGGTTAATGCCTGAGCTTTATCACTGACCCGGCCGATGGGGATAAAATGTGGATAATGTGCAAGAGTGCGGGGGGCTACGGCCACGAATGGGTCGTAAAAAGCAGTCCGGCTGAGCCTTGAGAAGCATCTGTCCGGGAGATGGAAGAGTTTTGAGGAAAGGCTGGTGCTGACAGCATGGGAGGAGGGAGAAAAAATGCAGAAAAGCAGGTGGACGCTTGGCCAAATGTCACAGTGCATCATCTCAGCGAGTCCGTGAACGCACGTGGCAAATGAGGCGTGACTCTCGTCTCATTCGCTCCCATAAAAAAAAGAAAAACTACGCGTGACTTGAGAGCAAACATTGCGGCGATGCGGGAGCCAGAGTGGAGCTGTGGGAATGATTCGCAGGCTCTGTTGGAGGCACCCAAACTGAATGCTGATTCTCTAATTCATATTTCATTTTGCTTAAGGCGTACAGTTAAAAGTATGCAAAGTCACAGAAAAGTCTAAAGATGCCTTTTGGAAGGAAATGTGCTCCTTTTTAGACGCTTCAGAACATAGAGAAATAATATCGCGTTCTCAGAAGGTCAAGGCTTCCATGATTTAGCTCAAAATCTCAATCTTAGAACATTTTCTCCAAAGTGGACGGGGTGTCCAATCAGTCGGTGTGCCTCGTGTATGCATTAAATTCAAGATTTTGTAGATGTTGCTGTATGATGCTGACAGATTGACTGTCTGGGTACATTGCTTGCTGACGCGCTATATTTATATCGCGAAAAGGCATTACTACATTAGCAGTCAATGATCTGGATTAGAGACAAAATGGGAGATCGGTTTTACAAAAAGTGTACTTTAAAAAAAATCTCAATTTGAAATGATCAAAAACGTATAAAATAGAGGAAAAGGGTACAAGTTAACAGATACGCTACAGTAAATAAAATGGCATGGCCAGTGGACTTGTAAGACAAGGTTTTCAATGCGTGGCATTAAAACGGAGGGTCTTAAAGTGCCATCTTTTGTTCGTCTGATCTGATATCCCTGAAATCCCTTTAAAGCATAACTGGAAGCCTCTGCCCAAATCTAAACCATTCATGTCAGTTCTATGATTCCGCAGTCATTTACAAGTTAACACAAGGTCTTAAAACCCAGGGAAACCAAAGTCAAAACTTGTTTTCAACAGATTTAGTCCTGAAAATCATTTTGGGATTCCCCTACCATGTATACAAGACATCCATCTTTTACGGCGCTTGCCCTCAGGTGTGCAATCCTAATGGTGCACCGAAGGAACTTCAAAATACAACTCGGACTCACGGCATGAATACGTTTGATTCTAATGATTTGAGGTCTTTATGACCTTAGAGGAAGATGATCAAAGACCAAACAGGAATACCGAAGCAGAGATTTTAACCCTTAACTTAAGCTCTACGTGGCAGTTGTGCAAATTGCTTCATCACGGTACATCAAATCCCAATAAAATCCAGCATATTTACCTCTTTCATTTCCTGTTGAACATCCCTCAGAGCAGTCAGAACCTGCTCCAGATTGTCCACCACTCGCTTGAGTTGGTTACGAACCACTTTTCTACCGCAGTCCGTCCCCTTCCTCGGCGATTCCTCTTCACACTTTGGTTTACCCTGCACCCACCTGGTCCGGTTTGGACCCAACGCCTGCAAACGCTTGCCGTGCTTGCCCGGACCTCTCAGAGTAGTTGTGAAGCCCAGACTCCTGTGAGGAACCTCTCCAGAGAAAAGGACTCCATTGAGTGGCGCTCCGGAGACCTCCACAGGTGGTTCTCGGAGCACACTCAGGTCTCTTTGGCTCTGGCAGTTCCTGCTAATGTAGCTAAAACTGGATCTGAAACCACGTTGTCCATCTTTTACCGATCCCTGAGGGTTTGAACTGAGCCAGACGGATGATTGCAAGTCCCTCTGATGAATAACGTGACTGGTGTAGTCCCAGACGTCCTCCCTCCTCTCTTCCACGCAAACCTTAGAGTCTGGACCTTCTATGAGAAGAGCAGGAGGAGGAACCAATGGGCTCCCCGCCAGAAGCCGACCTTCATTGGGACCGTCACGACCCATTGGATCTAATTCCACTTCGGAGGATTGCTTGGGCTTGGCGGGACTGCCTTCCTTCTGTTTCCCCAAGATGTGGTGGCCCCTCAGGACCACCGGCAACATCCTGGCCATCCCCACGCCGTTGCAACGTAGATCACCCTTCCTGGTCTTGTTCTTCCCCGGGATGGAGAAGATCCCCATCCCTTTGCTCCTCTCCAAGGGGGCCAGGTTGTCGCGGAGCTCGGGATCGGATTTGTACGCCCCGTTGAGCCCCAAGTCGGCGCTCTGCTGAGACTTGAGACTGTTGCGCAGCCACGGGATGAAGTGAGGGGCGTGTGGCTTGAAGGCTCGGTGCTCCCTGTCAGAGAACATCCTGACGTCCAATGTCCACCAAATTCGACGGGGGAAAACAATCCTGCGTTAGCGAGAGCTCCCTCTTCTTTTGCCATAAATCCCCTCCCACTTTTGCCATCAACTTGGGCCGTATCTCCTCAATCTGTCTCTGCTTTCCCGCTACCATCCACAACTTTTATCCCATTCTCTCCCACTCCAAGCTCATTTTCCAGAGCTTGGTTTTCAGTTTTTCTGATCTTCCCGCCCTATCTCGTTTCCCCTGCCTTCTCCGGAGGTCCTCAAGCCCCCATTTGGACCTGCGTCTCCTCTCCCAGCCCTCCAGCGTCTCACTGGCTCACAGCGGCAGAAGCTTCTTGTCTCTACGGCGCCCTCGCTCCCTCTCTTCTCGCTGCCTCCCTTCGCTCTGCACTGCACTGCACTGCCTCCAATTCCCACTCTTTTTTTTCCACCCACTCCCTCTCACCAACTCGCTACCCTCACCTCTTATTTTTTTCCCTCCCTCTCCACCGTCAGTCTTTGACCGTCTCCCGTCATTGCAACTGTCCCGCTCGTCTCTCTTTGACTTCGCCTTTTTCGTCACCCCCAGCCTCTTCCCCGGCGCTCCGGGAGGCAGCGCGGCACCAGCAGCTGAACTCCAATCAAGATGCCAGTGTTATTAATCCCCGGTTAGCCAGCATGCGTGCCCATGTGACTCCCCCATGCCCGCATTCTCATCTGATTACTCCTTACCCCCGGATCAGCCCTCCGCAATTAAATGCTGCTCAGGCTACCAGAGGGGGGTTTAGAGGAGGGATACAGCAAGTGGAAAAAGGGCAAATCATTTGCAACCTACAAGCTCAAGCATCTGCAATTTGACAGAAACTATAAGCTGCCCAGTAAAGTGATTTTTTGTTTTGTTTTTTAATTATTTTTGCAAAGCAACTTTCATTTGGTCCAATTGTGTGGGGACGGCGGCTATTTTCAGCATTTCCTCGTCACATCCTAGTCATTCTCCACAGTACGGATGAGAATTTTTGTGCTTTGACAAGCCCGGAGATGCCTCTCAGGTATCCTCCTCGCTATTCACGCGGCTGCTGGGGATAAAGACGGCGTCATATTACTGACAGTTTTGATATCGCTCGGCAACAAGCGACTCAAAGACCGCCGTTCGGGCAGTCAGCACTCTATTCTTTTTTTTTCTGATGCCCTGTTGATATGCCTCCATCCTGTGACATGGACAGGTACACGAAGGGGAGGGGAATATAGACGCGGGAGGGGTATTATCTCCAAGCTAAGAAGATTCCCGCCTACATGTCGAGAGACTGCTGTCAGCCTGTAATGACCACTAGTCTGGATAAAAAAAAAGAATAACGAGTCATAGAGCAGCTTCTCTTAATCCTGTGGCGCTTTCTTGCTCTGCACGGCATGTAAAGTGTCTCTGTACAATCTAGTGAATTGAAGACTTATAATGAAAGCATGGGGTCCATATGCTCTACTATTACAGAAGGCCAGAATAATAAATACATGTATACTCTACATTTTCCTGTATTTTAGATGTTTTTTGATCATTTCAAATTGTGTACACCATATAACAACTTTTGCACAGGAATTTTTTTTGAAAATTCGGCTCTAATACGGATCAATAATAATAATAATAATCGTGCTCCTCTTTTAATGAAGAAATTAAGTGTATTAAAGATTTTTTTCTAGATTATCAGGGCCTAAAAAACAAAACAAAGTCGCACTTGAGTATTAGATGCAGGTTCAGCCTAAATATGAAAAAAACAGCAATCTATAGTCCGGAAAATACAGTTTCATTCATTAAATCACAGTGTAATTTCAAAACTTGCAGTGGTCCATTTTACATACCTTAATTTTCAATTTCTAAGCACTTGCTTTTGTGTATTTTATGTTTTTTTCTGTATTTTTTAAATCAAGGTGAAGTGATACAAGGTAGTTATTTTGAAAAAAATAACTCCTTTTAAAAATACTCTATTGCTTAATTTCCATTCATTGAAAACCAAACATGTTTTATATTTATAGTTGAAATTACAGTTTTATGTGCATGGCAATATAACGAGAACCCAGTCCCAGATTTTAGACGCGACAGAACATTTTTTTACACACCTCCTCATATAATGCAATAAACACTACAACACCAAACACACACAACTGCTCATGAAATGCGCTCACATTATGGCAATGTTAACGTCATAGTGCTAACTAAGAATGCTTCAAAGAACCAGTGCAAGAATCTAAAGTGTCCCATGGTGCTTTTGTGTTTCATCATTGGCTCCCCACCTTACATCACATTTTTAAGCATACAGTAAATCACTGATGTTGCCGCCAGCCATCCCATCGTCCGACTTGGGCGCCGACAGCGCGGCATGAGTCGCAACTCAAAGTTGCTGTGAATGTGATTGAATGATTTTGCCCGAAGGCACAAAGCACGACCCTCAATGGGAGATGGATGGACCCACATATACAGCGCGTGGACTACATTGCCATAGTATTTGCTCCCCTGCCTCGACTCACTTATGAATTTAATTGACATCCAGTCACGAATCCATACTTTAATCCATAGGCTTTAGTAGTATTATGTCGGAGCGCCCTTTGCAGCTACTATATCAGCTTCAACTCTGCTGGGAAGGTTTTCCTCAAGGTTAATCATCTCTGAGTTGTATCTCTGCTTTGTTTTGTCCCAATATCTGCTCTGCTTCAATCAACTTTACTCTCTTGAAATGAATGAGAATCCAATGAATCTTTTCCCGTCCACCACAAAAAACACGCAAATGTGTTTGGAAAGTGTAGTCGATTGGATTAAATCACATTGTATGACATTTTCCCTGTGGACATCCTGCAAAATATGAGTAGAAGAGTCTCCTTGTTCGTCTGTGGTGATTACTGGCTTTACAGTTGAGTGGTGGGTGGGCGCCATCAATTGATATTGTTCTTCCACTGCAAGGAAAACTAAATAAATTGATGGTGGCAATATGTTGGGAAGTTTGCTGACGTCCAATTTTGCCCAAGATTTGCTTCCACCTCAAGAGACCAAACTGGTCAGGTGACGACTTTTCATACCTGTCAACCTCGCCCAGTCGCTCCTCTTATTAATGATTGCAATTCCCCTTATTAAGTGATAATAAACTGTAAAAATACAAGGCAGCACATATTTACTCACACAAGGCGCACTTAAAAGTCTAACATTTTCCCCAAAGTGAACGGGGCATCCACTAAATTCAAGATTCTGTAGATGTTGCTGTATGACGCTGACAGCTTGACTGTCTGGGTACATTACTTGCTGATGTGCTATATTTATATATCGTGAAAAGGGCAGAAGTGACTGGGCATATCATACTCAAAGCATGACAAATTAGCAACCGATCATGACATTTTCATCTGCTACCAGTGACCAAAACGATCTGGATTAGAGCCGATATGGGGAAAACGAGATCGTTTTTACAAAAAAAACGTACTTTCTCCTGTACAAAAGTTGTTATACGGCATACACAATTTGAAATGATCAAAAAACATATACGTTAACAGGTAGGAAACGGGTGATATGGAACCCTCCAGCATACACCTTGTTTTTTTCTAGTGCTAATTGTATTAGTCATACTTGGCTATCTGTCCAAATCACTGAAGTCAATCAAGTAAACAAAGCAGTCAGTGATGGTCAAAGACTTCAACGCAGCACTTTGTATTTATTGCCTTCTTTAAGGCCTTAAATTTATGTCTCTTAAAAGGCTCTATTTTCCTCCAATCAGCCGGCCTCTTGGACCAGGTCCATAAATAAGACAGCGATGGCAAAAGACACAATCATGGGAATAATAGCTACTAGCTGTCTTGCTCGCAGTCCATTTCAGTCTTGCCACACGGGTTGCCTCTAGTCCTTCCATGATCTAATTTATGGTTGTTTCTATACAAACAATATCGCCAACTAGTGGCCATTCATATTAGTGTTTATTTTTCTTCTGCATTTGGTTGATTTTCTGCAATGAGATCTTTTAATGTTTATTTATGCTGATAAACGGTTGTAAGTGTGTATCCATTTGCAACATGTGGCAATGTCCTGCTCTGCTTTAATACACAAGCGCCATTTGTTGCCATCTTGATGTATCGTTCATTTACACACTGGATCCTTGTCGACTTGGCCACTTCCTCCTCGAGGAATGCGTGCCGCCACCCTTAAAATCTGTTGGCAGACTTCCTGTAAGTTGGGGGAGAGAACCCCTCCACTCTCAAGCAATCCTTTGAAGGGCAAAGGTAGCATGTCTGGCTACATTCCGTACGTAAAATTCCCGTTAGTCACAGTATGAATACCTTGGATAACTCCAAAAGTTGCTGTAGCAAAATGGAAATAAGTCAATTGAAAGCTAGAAGAGAGTTTTAACGTGACTTTGTTGTGATGACACAAAGAAACGAGTGGCTTTTTCAAGGAAAGCAAAACTGTGGCGTTGACCTTTCATGTAGTCATTCAATAGGGAAGTATTTTTTTTCTTATAAAGTATACTAAACCACACGGACATCAAATAGTCGACGTTGATGCAGCGTGAAACTTTTAATGAGCTTGGGAGCACATCTTCAAAGACGTTTTAGTACCTCGTGGCGAAACGCTAAAGCCACTTGTTACTTTGGAAGAATTCACGGGGCAGACTCATTGGAGGCCTAAAAAATTTAGCTAATTGCTATGTTGTTACCTTGACAACCTGGGCCTATATCCCTCACAGCAAAGTATCTTGCGTCTTGTTTTTTGCTGTTATTCTGTGAAATCCGTCCTCATTTCTCCCGAGCCACTTCATCCGGCTCTCTGGGGATCCTAGCATCCTGATTGGGTGATATTGTCCCTCCAGAACATCAGAGCCAATCCCTCTTGTCTCCTCTTGGTGGACTGAGGGGTCCAGTAGAACAAAATACTCGAGTTAGTTCTCCTCTCTGGCCTTGACCCAAAGCTTGTGACTCTGCCTTTTTCCTCCACAGCCCCACCTGCTGTTTCTATTGGGGCATTGCCCCAGTTGCCCTTAAATGCACAGTCACTGCCGAAAGTTTGCCAACTTGCCCTGCTTTGGTGCATTAAAAATGGAAGCGAACAGATGTTGTCTTCCCCCAAATGTCCAGTGGAGCATTGTTGATAATCCCCCGTAAGCACACTGCACCACAAATGTAATACACACCCCTCCCAAAACCAACAGATAGCAACCTGGAAATGCCTAAAAACCAACTCTAAGTAACCTGGAAATGCCCAAAACCAAGCAGTAGTAACCTGGAAATGCCCAAAACCAAGTGGAAGCAACCTGGAAATACTCCAAACCAATTCTAATTCACCTGGAAATGCCCCAAACCAACTCTAAGTAACCTGGAAATGCCCAAAACCAACTCTAAGTAACCTGGAAATGCCCAAAACCAAGCGGTAGCAACCTGGAAATACCCCAAACCAATTGTAAGTAACCTGGAAATGCCCAAAACCAACTCTAAATGACCTGGAAATGCCCAAAACTATCTCTAAGTAACCTGGAAATGCTCAAAACCAAATCTACGTAAGGAAATGCCCCAAACTAATCCAAAATGGACCAGAAGTGACCTGTGAGTACCCAAAAATTAAAGTTAGAAACAAAATTGACACAAAATTCCCAGCTATTGACAAGGATAGATGTCCAATTCCCCGCGTAGAGGAAGAGTTGAGAAAAAGGCAGCGTTTTGAAAGACTTAAAAGTTGCTCGCAGATTGCCGTCACTAGGCTTGCCAGAGGGGAGAGCACCTTTAAGCATACAGGATGAGAAATGCGCAGGTACTACAAAAGCAAAGTAATACATAAATAAGCAGCGTTCACTTGAGCTCCGCAGGGGCAGCTCACCCCCTCCAGGTCGTTCTTGTGAAACATTTTCCATGCGCTTAGGAGGTCAGCGCCGTCCAGACTGTAAAAGGAAATTTGGGGAAAGCCCGGCCGCGACGATTGAGACGTCAGCTTCGGTGCCGCCATTTGCATAGAAATGAGTGACAAACGAGAGAGACAGAAAATGGATCCATTGCAAATTGTGACAAGATGTTCCATCTAACAAGTGGAATATCATAGTCCTCCCTCCCGCTGCACATAGTATGCGGCTTCCCGACCGTTTTGCATCAATTGAAGACCGAGTACCATATTTCCCGAATTATTAAATCCCATTTTTTTTTCATAGTTTGGCTGGGGCCTGCAACTAAAATTCAAGTGAAACTTATATATGTTGTATTTTTTTTAGGCTATAGTTATCCCAAAAACTACATTAACCTCTGCATTTACTTTAGAGTATGTTTGTTATTGTTTTGTGATCAAATAAAAAAAATGCCCTCCCTAATCTGTGAAATTTACAGTCCAGAAAAAAATAATATACTTTTTTTCTTCCTCATTGTGCATTATTTAGTTGGAAAAAATATATAATATACACTTTTTTCTTCATTGTGCATTATTTGGCTGGTGCGACTTATACTCAGGTGCGACTTATAGTCCAGAAAAAATATAATATATACTTTTTTTCTTCTTCATTGTGTATTATTTAGATGGTACGACTTATAGTCTGGAAAAAAACATAATATATACTGTCTTCTTCATTGTGCATTGTTTGGCTGGTGCGACTTATACTCAGGTGTCCAAAAAATACGAAAAAGTGATGAGGAATGATTCCTATAACCAAAAGACAAATTGAAATTTGAGAATTTCAAGAGCTGGCAAACAACTGAGTGAGCTGACAGTGAGAAAAAAAGCCTTTTGCCGCCCCCTCCGCATTCTTCTATTATTCATTTTCATATCGTGAGGCGTTTCTTTTTTGTTTTTTACTGGCCATCATCAGCCGTGATTAAGGATCCCCGCAGTCGAGTGCTGACTGTTCACCCGCTGCTTCACTTTTATTGTTCCCGTTAGGAGTGGTGCACCCGTTTTTGGAGATTTATTGCAGCTGGACTTGATGCTATTAAAATTCAGCGTCTGACATTATTCTCAAGAAATCAGTAAAGGGTGTCATGTTGCTGTTGTATGCTGCTGAGCGTTTCTGATAAATATGCTAATGTTCTCCACCTTATCTACCTGTAATAATATCCTTTTTAAAAATGACAAACACATATTGTGTGGCCACCTACATTGTTAAATTTACAGGTGTCGAATTCATGGCCTAGGGGGCTAGAGCCGGACCCCCATTCTATTTTGTGCAGGCAGTCAAAGTAAACTTGGATTTCAAAAATAATCAATGACAGATCAAGCACTGCAGAAGTATTTTAAAATACATTTCTTTCTGGCTTTTTCATTTTATTCAAGACTAAAATCCAGAAATATCATATTTACTTTATAATTATTTTAATATTTTTTTTATGATAATTGACAATACAATATATATACTATACTTGGAAAAGAAATTGAATTAGAGCCACTATAAAATAACATTTATTATCTAAATCCCTCCTGTGTACTGCATGCTTTTTCATGGAAAAATCCTTCTATGAGTATTTAGATTAGATTAGATTAGCACACCTTTCACATGATCAAATGTAGAATTCTTCACTTCATATTTGAAATATAAGAATCATTTTTGGCCCTAAAAACCCCATTGAGAAGATAGAGCATCAGAATCGCTATCCAAATGTAGAATGACCTAACAATGTTGTTTGTCTATAAATCCATTGCCTTTCTGTAATTTTCCCATTCAATATTAGCACTACGCTGACCCCAGATTGCCCCCCACCTCTCCATTTACGGTTCAGACTTGCTTGCAGTCCTTTTAAAAACACAATCATCTACTGATTGAATGGTACATTTTTTCCTCTTCAGTTGGTGACGGCGTCTTTCTTCATCCCTTCTATTTCCCCTCAGCTCGGCGATACGGGACGGGAAAGAAGTTAATTAATGATTCAAAGGCTAATATGCAATTGGAGCACTGTTATCTCCATTGGGAATGTCAGAATAGATGTATCATTTGATGGAATAGGCCAGAGGGCTTCATTTTCTTGAGCACTTGCCAGCCACTTTGGCAGTTTGAAGCATTAAAGTTCACCTTGGGCAGCTTCTAAACAAAAAGAAACTTTACTGCCGCCCGTCTCCATTTGGAGTAAATTGCAATTCAACACTGTAGGAGGAGCCCCGGAGAGACGGCCAGAAAATAAAATAAAGCGCTCCTTTCCGCGTCATCTTCAGTCATTGGACCTAAAGGGGATTGGAATTGGAGATATAAAGCAAAATCTAGGAGGGGTAATCCCGCCGCATTGGCACGCACGGGGTCGGCTCAATTTGCTGGTTTCAGGTCCGCACAAAATAATTAGCAGTTAATGATGGATTATCGCTTAAATACATATATACCAGCAAATATACGATGCCACTATCATCAAATAAATGAGGTCTAGCCACATTAGCTTTTGGCTACTTAATACAAGTTCTGATAATGAATTGAATTGAATGCTATTATTGGTGTTGGATAACTTTATTCATCCCATATTCAGTATTATTATATATACTTGTATATATTACTTATTGTATATATTATATAATATTATTGTCTTTATATAATTCTCTCTCTATATATATTATATAACATTATTGTCATTATATAATTATATAATATATTATATAATTATGTATATTATATATAATATTTTTGTCATTATATCAGTATAACGAGATTTAAAGCTTCACCACAAACTGCACAAACAAATAACAACATTCGATTGTAGGTGAAGACCAAAGATGGAGGTCTTGGGTTCAGTGCGTCTTAGTTATTATGTTTGTGTTGAAAATAACTCAAAAACAAACAAAGGGATTATCAACAAATTTGCAGGTTATATTTGCAATGGTAAAGTGAAGGGGATTAAATGTTGGGGTAATGAGGTCAAAAGTCGCAAAGGTTCCAAAAGGATATTTGTTAA
The DNA here is from genome assembly GCF_051989575.1 of Stigmatopora nigra. Taxonomy (NCBI): domain Eukaryota; kingdom Metazoa; phylum Chordata; class Actinopteri; order Syngnathiformes; family Syngnathidae; genus Stigmatopora; species Stigmatopora nigra. The sequence continues at coordinate 6,191,433 of NC_135512.1, forward strand.
CTCGGGAACAAATAAAGGGATTATTATCAGATTTGCAAGGTATTTTTGGAATATGAAACAGTCCGGGTTATTGGATTTGGGGGATCGAGGTCAAAGGTCACATAAGTCAGAAAAGGATATTTGTGATAACTTGAGAACAAATTAAGGGATAATTATCAGACTTACAATGTATTTTTCGAAAAGGAAAGAGTAGGGATTATTTAATTTGGAGTAATGAGGTCAAAGATCATAACTGTCATTGTTGATTTGTGTTTCCTATTTAAAGGGACTGCCTACTCTACCAAATATGGCGAAACTTGGAATTGGGATGTTTAGGAATGAGTCATCCTACCATAGCTGTGATTACGGTATGTGACATATTTTCTTTAGTATTTATCATTAATTTGTTAGTACGATTCACCCCAGATGCCAAAAGCCTGGTTTAGAACACATTGCCCTCCACTTTGTTTAGTTCCGTCATCCAGAACGCAAACAGCAAGCTTTTTGTTTGCGGCGGGTATTGACAGGCGTTCTGACTTTGCCTCCATACGCCAAAATCAACTCCATCCTCTCGGGAATGCGGCTGACTTTATCCCACAAGAGCAGCTCTGTTTGGGCGTGTACCAACGCCAAACAAGCACACGAGATGTCGTCTTTGATGCCACAGAGGCGTGTGATATTACAAATGTTGTTTTTATTCGGTTAGGAATTGAGAAGTGAATAAGGTGTGGCGGTCGTAACGCAGGCAGGGACGTTAATGGTTTCTCCGCAGGCCTCGTCTTTATCAGCATTCTCTTTCTGGGGATTGCGGGGCAGCTCCTCTGCAGTCACTTCATTATGGAGAATGATAATTACGTCCCAGTGGAGGTTTGTCTCTCCTCAGCCTCTTTGCCTTCTCTCCTGCTGCAAATTAAAGTCGGGAATGCCAAGTGAAGTTACCTTCTTTTTTCCTCCCGTTTTCTCGACATTTGGATTTCAATGTGAAAAATGTTCAGCTTCACACGATTACAGTAAACTAACGAGCACGTGAGCAAACTTCGTTCTCGAGACTGTTTTTTTTTTTGAGTGCCAGGCAATTATTATGGAGATTTTTGTACACTAGTATTTCCAACAATATTGTTGTTGCTATCTAGTGGTAGCAAACCTCAGTTAGGCTTGCAAAACGAGTTTGTAATATTTACCAAAGGTAGTGAATGCTATTTATATTAGATTTAGTGTAATGTTATGTGTTCCTCATCCTTTCTATTTGTTGCCTTTGAAAATGGGAACAGGGGTATCAAACATGTGGCTCGTGGGCCGGGAAAGCGGCTCATAATGCGTTCCGACAGGCGCTTTATGGCTCATTCATACTGTACGTGTATAATTAAATGCTTTTATTTTTTGCAAGAAGGAGCTGCAAATCCAGATGTTTGTGATTTGTGTGCACTTAGCCCCGTTAGTTCATTCGCCCCCTACTGTTGAAACAACAAACGAAGAAGTAGCATCCCGGAAAGTACCTAAAAATCAACAGTAAATGAGCCAAAATATACCGAAAGCAACCCAAAAGTGCCCTTAAATGGAAGTGAAAATCAAAGAAGTGACGCAAAATGAACTCATTGCCTGCTATTGACAATAATAGATGTCCAAATCACCTAAACACGCTGTGGGTGCTTATCTTCTAGTGCCATTGATGTCTAGCACTGTCAATGATAGATAGTAAGTTCACTTTTTTAGGCCAAAAATAAACTGATCTGGCCCTCATGAGATCTCGTTGGCATAAATGTTGGCCGCAAAACAAGTTTGACCCCTCCCTGACATCAACATCTTAAGCTAGTTTGCATTCTGTGTTTACAACACAAGAATACGATTAAAAAAAATGACCGAATTCAATACCCAACATCTTCAATGGATGAATAAATACAGTGTTGAACCTCACATGTGGGAAACAAAAACTCCCTCAAGTTAAAAGCAACAGAAAACAGAAGAGCCAGGAACCAACACCCTTGGACTAGTACGATTCGAGTATGCCCTTTGGAATTTAACTTGTTTATAATAACGTTTTTCCTCCTTATAAATACAGGCCTCCAGAAAATGTGTTTGAAAAAAAAATACCCGGCACAGAGAAAGCCTTGCAGAAAAGCACATTAGTAAAACAAGTCCCAAATGAACGTTGCCTAGTGCCTAACCGAAAAATAAAAGCAGACGTGTGTGTCATGGTAGTTTAGTTTTTTGGCAGTGCTGTTGGATTTATTTACAAAAAAAAAAAACACGAAAAAAGAGGAAGAAAAGCAGTACACGCAGAAACAATGAGACGTGACGGAAGTCAAACTCCCTCAAGTCAGCTGACGGCCAACAGATGCCCAGGAAGTAGTCTCAAAACGCACAAGACGAGATAATGACCATTAGAGGATAATTGGGCGCTGGGACCAGCCGGAAGTTTTTTTTTTCCGTCTCTATGTGTGTGTGTGACGTCTTCAGACACGCTACAGGCCAAATGATCTCCCCCTAGTCCAAGCCGTGTCATTGACAGATTAAACTTCACAGCGCATTCATAAACGCACTGCGGCGCCGCTTCATTTAAATATCCCAGAAACTGAAGCAAGTCTTGGCTGACTAATTTCCTGCGCTCGCCATCCGCTGCTGCGTGGGCCCTCGCCTTGAAGGAAGTGGAAAGAAATGACCTCAACTGAGATCGCTGGCGAATCACGTGGCTTTCTGTTTATTTTTGTGACTTCCGAACAATGCTGGGAGCCGTGGGGGTGGTCTTGATTTCAGTTGTCACTAAAATCAGGTCAAATGCTCCTAATAGCGCCTCGATTTTCATTCATGCATTCATTATCTGAACCAGTTTATCCTCACTAGGGTCACGGGGGTGCTGCAGCCTATCACAGATTACTTAAAGCCAGAGGTGGTGGACAGTCGACCATTCCCAATCACACTCAATTTTAGAGTGTCCAATCAGCCTACCATACATGTTTTTGGTATGTGGAAAGAAACTGGTGTACCCAAAGAAAACCCACGCAAACTACACACTGGTGAACCGACCAGGATTCGAACCCAGGACCCCTTTTAATCCTTATGACGGATATTTACATCCCAGCCTAAAAATGTTAAATAATCCAAGTCAATTTGCTTATCCAGAGACCAAATCTACTAAAAAAAATAAGAAAAGAAAATGCTAGAAAATAATTTTACAATAGTAAATAAGGCTTGAGCACCCCCAAATGTAGGTCATCTCCTGTTTTTTTTTCAAGAATTCTCAAGCCAAAACATCCTTCAAATTCAAAACAACCCTCATATAAAAACAAGAAACGCAATATCTTAAGAAATGTAATATATTTGTTCGTTTGGATACACTATAGAACCACCCACACAAAAAAAACAACCATGTGTACATGCAAATAAACCCCCCCCCCTAAAATTTCACAATATCAGTAAAACTGCTTCAGTAACAGAAATCGTTGCAGGATGTGAATGAAAAAAAATGGAATGAGAACCCTGAGATGGCCTCAATTAAAGAGAAAAAACCCTCTAAAAAGTCAAGCCCACACGTCTTCATCATGACGAATGTTTGGATAATCAAGTGCATTTTGTTTTGTGAAGGCTTCCCCGGGAAGAGGCGACGTGCCGAGGGACAACAGCTCTTCTTTTGGCGAGAGCCATCGACTCAGAGGAAGTTAAAGTTGCTGCAATCCTATCTGGAAACGTACAGCGCTTATTACACGGCTCAATTTCCAATTCTGTCACAGGTACGCACACACACACACACACACACACACACACACACACACACGCACTCACGTACGCACACTCACTCAGTCACTAGCGGAATACGAAATTAGGCCGAGGCGCAGAGTAATCTCACGGATGGGCTCGGCCGACGGAAAAACAACAGCCTGGTATTATGGAATAGCCCTATCTCCTTTGTGAATGACAAACAAGCCTTGACTACATTAGTCCTTTATCATTTAACCCAGTGGCTGACATTACCTGTCAACTTATTCTTTGTATTTGATCATTTCAAATGGTGTATGCCCTATAACTACTTTTTTTCAGAACTTGGCGTCAAATTGCAGTGAACAGTTTAAAAAAAACAGTATTATCTTTATTTCCATTTGAGATTCAGGAATTATCTAAACTTTTCTATCAGTTATCGTGTTAAGGCGTTTTTTTTTCCATCGCGAATACGTGCTGTATAAACAAAGATGGCGTCATCGTGAAGTCTGTGACAATACACACACTTTACCCAAATACTTTTTTTGCAGTGGCTAGCAAGCAGATTGAGTAAAAATAAAAAAAACCTAAACTAAAAGCGGATTTATTGATGACTATGAAACAAAAAGCCAGGCTTGGCTACAAAAGCTAAGATGTTTACATGTTTAAAATTTGGACTAAGCAGGATTAATCTGCTCTGGTTCACATACTTGCATTATTGCAGGAAAAAAGTACAGTACAGCGCTTATTCAATCTCGAGTGCAATAGTCGTTTGAAAAAAAAAAAAGGAGCTTTTATGACTCGGGTATTTGAAAATGGTAAAAAAAGGCGTTTCTTTCCTCCCCAAAGGATTGTTTACAAGGGATAAAAGCGCCAGTTGAGGGATTCACTGCGAGCATTGCGCCCTTCAAATCAGTCACGCCAATACTCTTGTTTTACATTCACTTGTATAGCCTTTGTTTGCTTTGGGACAAAAGACCTAAAAAACGACTTTGGACAAAGTAGGAAAAAATAAGGAGAACTTCAGTGTTATGTCGGAAAGGCACGCGAAAACCCACTAAATACGTGGAAAATAAGAAAAAACAAAAAAGTTTGATTGTCAGCTGGAAGTCGGGAGCCGAGGTCAAAGGTTGCCCTCGTCCAGCATCTTGTTGAGGCCGTTGCAGATCCTCTGCAAGTGAGCGCGGTAAGCCTCGGACGGCCCGTAGAGAGCGGCCAGGAAGTCGCAGTCGGCAAAGTGATTGAAGACGTGGTTGACCCGCGAGTGGCTCTTGGCCGTCAGGTGACGTTTGATGGCCTGGTGAAGCAGTTCGCGGCAGTCGTTCAACAGGGCGCTCATGACGCGCCGGTCAAAGGTGAAGTCGATTTGGTGGAAACTGACCGCCGTCATGGCCAGAGTGTGGACTTTCTTCCTGTGTGATGCACAGGGAGGGACTGTCAGTCTGCAATCTTGACATGCACATCGCTAGATTATAAATAGAAAATGCTGCCTCATTCTTTTCCGAATCGGACGGGAATTGCGCCCATGCCAGAAAATACAAGTTTGCCTCGGCCTTTGCCAATGACATTCATTTTTAACCGGATTTTCTCGCATATTAGTCGTCTCCGCGTATAAGCCGCACCTTTAAAATGATCTTAAAATCGTTGAATTTGATAATTTCTGTCCTATAAGACGCCCCCTGATTCAAAATTTTCACCTCCATATTCATGGTTTTAAATAGGGAGTACAAATCTGTTACTTTGAGGGGAAAAATAATTATATGTGGTATTTCTGAGATACTCTATGAATCGAAAGGATAGATGAATTAAAAAAGCAAGTCAAGTGAGCAGTACAACCAGGAAGTGTGTCTGTCGCGGTCTACTTTTCACCAAGTCTCAGGGTGCAATAATAGCATGAGATACACATTACGCAGGTATGGAGGCTGATTTTGATACTATTGGGATTTGCTGACAATGTAAACACTACGAAGACATGTAACAAGGCTACTCCCGTATAGCAAGTTTATCTGTCTCTATTTTGAAATAGCATTGTCTTGCATTATGCCGTTTGGTCTTTGTCACCTTGCAGTTTTGTGCATGTCAAGTCTAATTTGTGTGCATATAATCCATACCCTTGATTTAGTCATTTTTTTATAGTGACAAATACTCAGCAATGGTGCTCACTTGAAGTTCTCCACGAGAATCAGTTCCTCGCTATTGAACTGGTTGTTCCTGTAGAGCACCCCCAACTTGACCACCATCTTGATGAGGTTCTTGATTATTTTCTGGGACTCTTTGCGGTTGCGGGTGTACTCCTTGGTGACCCGGTAGAGCTCGTCCAGAATCTCGCTGCTGGTATCGTCGATAAAGAGGTTGGCCATGCTCTTGCTGGCCATTTTGCTCATCAGCTTCTTTTGAGCTTGCAGGGCTAAGCTCTTTGTGCTGAAGGAGTCCATGGTCAATCAACTCTGGAAAAGAAAGAAAAACACAGAGTGAAGGTTCGAGTATTTTTGAAGGTATGTCTGGAAATTCACAAGAAAATAATTCTGTGATTTTATATGGAAGACATATTTTCCAAGAGTTTATCCTTTGCTTTAATCAAAAAGCAAATCCAGCCTTGGACAATGAATTGCATTTTTTTTTTAAAACAGGCGACTACGAACGCTAGCTTTTTGCTCAACCTTGTCTTTTTGCGGCAGAGACAAGACAGACATTGCAGTATATTAGCAAAAATAGGAATATGATATTTCTTAATGGTGATGTTTTTCTAACTTGCAGTTGATCTCAGCATCACTTTAGGCTAAATTCAGGTCACTATGTTGATTTTAGGGCATTTCAGAGTCATTTTAGAGCATTTCAGAGTCATTTTAGAGCATTTAAGGGATTTCTCTGGTCATAAATATTGATTGCCAATGTAGAGATGTTTTAGGAGAGCCATTAAGTCGCAATTGATAAAGATACTTTTTTATCTGGGTAATTTTGTTGCTAGATACAGTGGATAGCCTAGATGTGAACCATGAGGAGAGTCAATATAAGGTCATGGATTGATGGTTGACTTTTGGGGGTTGCCTCAATCAGTCATTAGTTTTTATTGTTTCCAAGGTATTATATTGACTATTGACTATATACAAAAAAAATATCTGCTAAACACAGCGTATTGTCTAAATTCTCAGCAGTGTTACAATCAAGTTTTTTGTTTTTGTTTTTATAGCATCTTTAAAATTCTCTATATGTAATATATATATTTTTTATGAAAACAACATCAAGGCCTTGAATATTAAGCATGGAATTGAAAAAGCTACATTTTTTCAGGTTGAAGTCAAATAAAGGTTACATTGTGTGCCCTCCCAGTTCCATCACTTTCAATGGCAGCCAATGACCATTTCTCTCAAGAAAAAGTCATCCAATTGCCACCATGAAAAAAGAAATACACCAAGCTCTAGATACTACAAGTCTGGAGTAGCACGACGCGTGAGGCCGATGCAAATAACGAGCTGCGTAAAGTGCCCGAGCGAGATCTTTTGTCTTCATAAGATAATGAGCGCTGACAGCTTTCAAATGAGACCTCGCCACCTTCTGGCTTGTAGCCTAGCAGCTAGTTAGCCAAGAAAGAATCATAATGCATGTGGACATCTCATCTCCTCGACACACCGCCAACATCCCCTCGCAAAAAGGCGCCCATGTTGGCGGGAAACTAAAAAGTGTCACTCAATTCTCCGCCCTTTGATTTATGGACGGCGCTTCGACACCCCTTAAAATAGCCAAGCTGGAGAATATGGAGGGTCAGTATGTTTGCCCATCCTCCGGTTCCATCTCCCAAATCAAATGAGTCTGCAGCCCTCATCATCTTGGCAGCTGTGACTCAAAAAAAAAACATTGTGCGGGTCATCCCTTCAGGTTGGTACATTCTGTTTGTGGAAAATAAAATGAATCTGTTTTCCTCTGAACTGCCTCTATAACCCGCACAGATCTCCGAGGGTAGTACACGAAAATAAATAGGCAACCAAAAAGCTTTTTTTTCCCCTGAAGGGCTTTTCAATGTCAGCACAAAGAGAATGAATAAAAAAGGTGGAGAGATGGGAGAAATACACTGTAGGTGCAAGTCGAAAGCAGCCGCTTTAGATGGCCGCAAAAGAAAGAAAAACTGTCTTTTACATTTGCGCTGCCCATGCTGACGACCGCCGACTTTATAACGTCGGTGAAATTATTTAAAGGTCACGGTTAAATCAAACCGATGTCCTTGCCATGATACTGACCTGACTTTTTCCCAATGGCTGTTTTTCCATTTGCAGGCTTAATATTTGAGACCTTGATGTGTTTTTCATGAAAAAAATGTTCAACATGTTAGATGTGATTTTTGAGTTTGAACAAATAAACGAAAAACCTATTCAACTTGATTGTAACACTGTTGGGGATTAAAACTAAACAGTAGATATTTTACAATACTTTTTACGATTTTTTTCTGAATAGTCCAACGTCACTAATATCTTGGAAACAACAAATCTAATGACGAACTAAAATTCTTGCACGATAAAATACAGCCTGAACTTTATAAGATCCTCCAATATGTCAGTGTTTCCTATTATTAAGATAAGTTGACCATTTTGCACGGGATGATATTACGAACAATTTGCAAATATTCAATCTCGCTCACGACTCTACGTCGGCAATAGTAGGAAAACAGTGGAATATTTTAATTTACGAGTCCCTCAACATATTTGTCTCACAAATTGCTTTCAATGTTCACAGTATTTTTACACACAAAGGCCGTGAAATCGCCAATAGCCGCTTCCCATAATATGAAATCCAATCAATCACAAGGTCAATTGTTAAACACAATTAAGTCAGTCTATCACTGGATAAGCCTATGGGCTCAAGGCTCTAGCGTCTGCAACGTTGTCTATGAGCAAAAATCCAAACACCATTGTGACAGCGTCTCCCTCCAAGCAAGAAATCCAGCAAAGTCTTGACATGCGGCGTTGCGTGCTACGACAAAGATGAGCGGCAAAGAAACACGGGCCGGCCTCCTGGGGCCCGAGATGTAGAACAGGCTACAATCTGATATGCCTGATACAGCCCTGGCATTTTAAACGTTATTTTGTGGATGGCAGGCGCAGTCAAACAACAATTGGATCATAGACTCATAGACGATGATGATCCCTTACGCGGATGTCATTCTTGTCAACTTATATGTTTTTCCTGTATTTTATATGATTTTTTTGATCATTTCAAACATTTTTGGACAGGATTTTTTAAGGACATTTTTTTCTTGCAAAACTGACTCGTTTTACCCATTTTAAGTATATTTACACTTATACATATACATATACATATACATATACATATACATATACATATACATATACATATACATATACATATACATATACATATACATATACATATACATATCAGCAACATGCTTATTTATTTATTATTTACTTATATTTATTAATGTATTTATTTATTAATTTACTTAACTATCTATTTATGTCTAAAATGCCTTTCTTGTACTGCATTCTCACCCACTTGCTACTGTGCCAATGAAATTACAACTACAGAATCTTGAATTATTGCATAAAAAAGTGCTACGTCCACTTTGGGCAAAATTATAGACTTTTAAGTGCGCCCTATGTGGCTAAATATGTGCCGCGTTGCATTTGTAGGCTTTCTTAGGGGGAATTGCAATCATTAATAAGAGGAGCAATTGGCCGACACTTTCAATGATGGGAAACACCTCGCATTTTTGGAGCCGATATTGCACCCGACATGAGTGTTTTTGCTTAGTAAAAGCTTGGGTATAACTTTTATCCCTCCACCCCTCCCTCTCTCATCGCAATGCCTCTCCAAGAATATCAATTGGACTCCTTGGAGAGTGTCAGCAGGATGCTTCCCAGGGAGAAAGACGCAAGGGGAGGAAGAGGGGGCCGATAGCCCCGGAGAACGAGCTCTTATGGGAGAGTGGGGGCGGGGTCAGGTGTTACATGGCAATTCCAAGCCAGCGTGGGGGAAACCTAGGTTCGTTAGATACAGTCTCCCGCTCAAAATCTTTGCTTCAAGATCATCAAGCCGCACTTGTTACAGGAAATCCTGCACTGACGCAATGTGTGCGAAACAGATAACAAGAAGGAAGCTAGCGATCTCAACAAAAAAAAAAACTAAAACACCGTATTTGCTTTCATTAGGTGCGATAACTCTGCCGCTATTTAATCGCAACGGCCGAGTCGCCATTTGCCGCACTCGGACGAAAGAAGAAGTAGCTTATCTCCGCATGCCTTCCCGACGGATGAATGGCTGCGTTGCCAAGCGCGATAACGGATCGTGTTTGCACAAGTTTGTCTCTCAAGATTCACGTCGCACCGCTTAACGCCGCCTCGCCGGGGACTGTTGTCAACTCTAAACAGCTCGGTGATGAACCAAAAGAGAAAAGAGGAGGAAGGAAGTGAGGCGCTTTCATCGCAAGAGTTGTTGTTATATGTCACCTTCCATCTTTCCCAAATGGAACAGCATTCAATATGGCTCTCGTTCCACTCTCTATCGCCCTATGGCTAGAAAAATGAAGACTTCCTGGGGGGTAAAAGTCCCCATGGGGCAAGGACTCGGAATGATGAAAAGCCTTTAGAAAGAGTCTCTTTCCCTGTGACTACGCATTGCGACTATAGGGCCTTTAAGGCCAAATTCAGACATCTTTTCCTCTCTGGACTATATAAGAACCCTGACGCAACGTCCACAATATCCCCACAGCATTTCCAATTTGTCTTCACTGCTCCCTCGTTGTCCCTGTAGTCTCTTCTCTATAGTGGATATCCACTTTGTCACAATAAGATCTCAAAAGTATTCCCACGATGACTCTACGGTACATCCATTATCAGTGTTGTTTTCCCAAAACCTATTTTCTGGATTTCCACTTGGTGTCTGTAAAAGAAAGGAGGGCAGTGCAGTCTTGATTGAGTATCTTTGTTTACAGTCAGTGTTATGTATTAGTTGTTGGGTTTTTTTTTTTAAACAATGCTTCTGAACTTTGTAATTCGTCTTGTAAATCACAATTGAGTTGAGCATAGTTTCAGCAAACCTATTCATGTTAAGTTAGAACTTTATTTCGTATTCGGGAATTTTCCTGGTTGCAGTAGCAAGACAGACACAAGACACAGAAGACAATGTAGACCTTGGTCAAAAAGCTAGAGCCACACACAGAAAGTCCACAAGATGGGAACCTTCTGCAGACTAAGAATAAGGTTACCGCACAGTCCCTCAGTTTTAAAGATCATCTTCCTTGCCTAGATCTTCCTAAAAATGTCCTATCACCTAATCAGTAGCAGCAGAGAGGGCCGGTAGCCTTTTTGGGTTCATGCAATTTCCGTGGTAGGGAAACACTGATGTAGACGGTAGAAGAATAGCTCAGAAAACATGACTCATGGGAGCGATACTTGACCTGCACCACGTGGGAACGGATGTCTTGCGATAGCAAATCGGGTCGCAGCACTCATGCAGGTGCCCGCTCACGGTTGTGAGAAAAGCTGGGCTTACCGGTCAAGTGAGGCAAGACTAGGATAAAAAAAAAAAAACATGGGCAGAAGTGCCAAAAACAGCACCGAGGAAAAAAAAAAACGGAGTGTAAATACGAACAAGCATTTTCTGCGAGTATCAGTCACACTTGCTTGTCGATCAGAGCGCCGCAGAAGCGTGAGAGGCGACAAAAGGGGCAGAAATTCTCAGAATCGATGCCACGGACGCTCGAAAACGGATTAAGGACAAAAATCAATGAGTAATGTTTCTCTCCTGTTTTGCTTCGACAAACACTGAACGACTTTCTGTGACGCTTTCTGTTCAAAGCCATTTGCTTGACGCTAGGCCAAAGGGTGGGCATACTACGGCCCGCGGGCCACATTGACTTAAAAAATTAGACAGATGGGCCGGGTCAGCATAAGGTAGGATACATATAAAAAAGTGCATCCGTTAACAGTACATATGAAACATGAACAGAAAAAAAGGACTAAATTATTAACATACTCATCATTAAAGTAAAAAGTATAAAGTACAAAGTCAATTAAAAAGGAATGTATTAAGAAATATTAAAATGTCATTTAAAAAAAGATAGGGGGCTGTGAAACACGAAAAACTAATAAGAGTGGACAAATCTACTGCCACTAGCTTCCGTGTGACGGCGCCATCTTGGAAAAAAAAACATTTGGACAACGTCGGCGGGCCGGATTAAATGGCGTGGTGGGCCGAATGTGGCCCGCGGGCCGTAGTTTGCCTATGTCTGCGCTAGCTCAAAATGTCACAACTGGCTCGCTCTGCGGGGGGGTCTAGTCACGTGGACCGTGGGGGTGCCGTGACCCTGAAAGAGACATCAGTCCTTGAAGCTGGGAATAATGTGTTTATGAGGATTTACTGCTAAAACATCCTCAAGAGTCGTAAATCATTTCCGAATGATGCGCTCCGTAAACACAAACAAGCCGATAACCAGCTGCTGACGGCGAGCCTTTTTTTTTTCCTCGCTAACGGATGACTCTGGCATATTAAGGTCAACTTAAATCTTATTTCTTTTCAACCTCCGCTGTATCAAAATAAAAATCGCTTCTCCTTTGTTCAGCATCTTTTCAAAAAGATTAGGAAACAATGTGAAGGAGCTCTAACGATGCAAAAAAATCACAACAATCAAGGCCGCCTTTTGTCCGGGCAGCCGAGACACATTATTATTTGCATGTAGATGGTCGTATTAAAATATCAAAACCCTCGGGGAAATGCCGCAAAAGGGCCACGAGGAAATAATCAAACAGCCTGACAACAAGATGATGATTTCTTAATAGGAAAAAGGCCTAATAACATTAATGAAGCCCAAAAAAAATGCTGATTATGTGGAATTCATTATTAATCGTAAAGGAGTGTTGACTCATTTGCTGTCAAAATATCAACACAAGGGGTGACGGAGTTACATCCACAACGTGGCACGATACCTCGGAGGCAAAATTATTGTGCTTAACAGGCGCGTACTGGCATTAAAAAACAGGAAATCAAGCCTATTCTCTTTAAATTGCTTAATTGAGGATTGATTTTTCATTTCCTGGACACGCAAGCATGTGCATTTATTTACTGACGCATCCAGTGAGCTTGGCAAATTACATAAAGAAGTGATAATTATGACAAGAAATTACATTGTCCATTGCGAAGTCATGTTTATATCCTGGTTGTAAACTTCTTACTTTTGGTTTAAGGGGCATTTGGGATCAATTCTTGTTGAGTTTGGTGTTCTTACTGTTGGTTTAGGGGGGTTTATGGGTCACTATGTTTGATTTTGGGGGGATTTGGGATCACTTCTTGTTGACTTTTGCAAGCATTTGAGATCACAAATTGATTTTGGGGGTGTTTGGGATCACTTGTTGATTTTTTTGCAGCATTTGAGATCGCTTCTTGTTGGTTCAGGGGCCTTAGGGTTTTTTTTTAGTTTTTGATGCTCCATAAATGAGATTTTTGATAAATTAATGTCAAAAGTCTGTAAAATTTCTGGGTGTTCATCAGTGGTAATGTAAAGTAAATGAGGAATTTCAATGTGTTACGCTTAAGACAGATAGGTGCTTTTTTGTCAAAAACATACAACCACAAAAATATGTATTTGGCAGAACTGTGAATTTTGGAGTTTATCTATCTCCCCCATTTTGAAGTTGAAACGTTGGGAAATATTCCAGGATACCCTATGTGGGTTGCTTTAATGATATCAAAGAATTCCCATTGACTTAGTTGCTTGAATGCGATGAAAAATGAGCATTTGGATGTGATGGTAGCTCCATTGAACCCAGAAAAACTGGGTTAAACTTTGAATTCAAATGGAAGGATCCCATTGATCCGCAGGGATAAAATACAACGATTAGGAGCGCCCAAGTTGAGCTCCAATGTTTGATGGTGATTAAAGTTGAAGCCAGAAATCCTGATTGAGAAAACTCCCGTCCGCCAGCTTCCGCCCCGGCCCCCCCGACCGCATGACATAATCCCCCCGCCGCTCGGCGATGAAACAATAGACTTTTGTGCCAGTTGCATAAAAGGTGCATCCGTGCTTTGTCTTGGCCAGCGCCGTCGACAGTGGACGACAGCGGGCTGAAATTTCATCTCAACTTTGTCACGGACGCCCCGTTTTTAAGCGTTGCGTAAGCCGCCGTGACGAAAAATACCTGTCAACTCCGGCCAATTGCTCCCCTTATTAATGAATGCAATTCCCCTTATTAAGGGATAATAAACCGAACAATATTATTTCATACATATTTACTCGCAGGGCGCACTTAAAAGTCGGAAATTTTGTGCAGAGTGGACTGGGTGCTCAATCAGACGGTGCACTTAATTCAAGATTCTGTAGATGTCACTGTATGACGCTGACAGCTTGACTGTCTGGGTACATTGCTTGCTGACATGCTATATTTATACAATAATCCCTCGAATATCGCAGCTTCAACTATCGCAGTTTCACTATTGTGTTTTTTTCTAGGGGAATTTTTATTTATTCATTACATTTCCACTTGCTACTAGAACTCAGCACTGAAGTAAAAAAAATATTTATATCTTTTAAAATTCATAAAAAAGTGAAAATCCCCATTTTTTAAGTACATAATGTAAAAATCCCAATTTATTTATTTGTATGTTTTCTTTTAAATAGGGGTGACCTTACTTTGCGTTTTTTTCATTTATCGCGGCCATGTCTGATCTACATTAACCACGATAATTGAGGGATTACTGTAATAGTGAAGAAGCGCAACATTTTACAAAAAAAAAATCATTTTTTAAGCATTTTTCCCCATACAAAAGCGGCTATACGACATACACAATTTGAAATGATCCAGAAACTTAAACAACAACAAAAACGTATAAGTTGACAGGTATGACACTGAAATGTCTTGAAAAGCGCTCACACATGGCGTCATTTGCATGCAGCTTTAAGGTGGCGCTTTCTTTATCTTCCCACGCGCTTCATCAAGTCTTCCATGGAAGTGACGGCCTCTCCATTTAGACCTCTTTCCCTTTTTTTTTTTGCCATCTGCCCCATTCCCGTGAAGGATTAATAATTAAAACAAAGGCATATATAATGGCTCACTGATGAATAATTCAGCCAGGCGATTTAGACCAAAATAGACCCAAGGGCAAGTCAGGGAGGTCTGCAACAGGTTGATGTAAAGATCTAAGCTTGAGCGCACACACCAGACGACAGGGGCGGCCATCTTAAAAAAAAACAATGTTGGGACATCAGTAATCACCACGCTTGCATTTTAATAAGCTCCAACGGTCGGGTGTCAAAACAACAAACGTCAACATTTGTTTTGGCATTAAAAAAAGCCACTCTCTGGGGCTGGTTTTGCTGAAAACCAAAACAAATATGGTATATTTTTTGCCTTCTTGGACAGGCGGGTTGCAACTATATACATCACGGGTTGTTTACATTATAATAAGAAAAAGTAGCAGCCCTCCGTTTAATTGAATTCATACGGGAGCTGGAGTAATGACTGGTGTCTGGGCCAAAGACATTTTAATTAAGGCCACTGCAGATGCATGCCACTTTAGAATGACTAATTTGAACTCACCTCCAGTTCACACAACTGAGTTTGTCAAGTTGGTTAATAGAACGCCATGTTTTTTTGTTTTGTTTTACGTTATCAGGACATAGTTTTGCTGAGTAACGACGAGTGGGGTAATTTAGCCATTTTGATGATGCTACTATTTAAAAAAAAAAAAATTAATAGGATGATGTCACTTAAATCAATGAAAAATGAATTTCAGTTTTTGGGCGTTTCTTCTGAAACTATTTAGATTGCATTTTAATAAACAAACATGCTTTTTAACAGAATATATATCTAAAAGATGATGATGCTAATTGTTATTTTGATCAATTTTAATCCATCTTTATAGCTATTACACTGCTAGTTGTTATATAAATGTTTTGCGTACAGATGAATTTCCAGTTCTTCATAACCAATTGGATTCCCAATTGGAATGCTCATTTCTGATCATCATGATAAAGCCAACAGTCCAAAATATTCTATAATCACGTCAATCTTCATCCATAAAACGCCCTAAATTATCCAATTAAACCAACAAGAGCTTTTAATGCAACTTGACTGTCCACATACGACCTGCGGGAGAATTATCATGCCGCCATATCTTATTTCCTTAATGTTAGCTTTTAGTTTTTAACACGAGGGTCTACTCAAAAAAGCCTCGAGCTCCACTGCTTTGACTACCGCCATTTTTCTCTTCTTTTAACAAGGCAGTAAATGTTTATTTCTTCAGATGACGCTTGGAATATCACTTCTTCCCGCAAGAAAGATTTCATTGAGTAAAAAACACTATTTGTTTGTTATTCACCACCATCGGAAATTATTATTACAAAAAAAGATTGACTGATAATTATTCACGTCCTCGTTCGGCCTCGTATAAAAAAAGGCAACAAACGGGCGATAACACAACCGTGAAATATTGCGAGTATATCTTGTCACAGCTTCAAAAACTGATGACTCCGAACACAGTTCGCGTTCTTAATGAAGATAGCATGCGTCGCTACGTTGGGATAGCAAACAAATCCCCGTCAAAGTGATAACTGTCTGTTTGCCTGGCGGGAACTTTATCAGAAACGAAACATGATTAGACGAACTGAAAAATGCGTTGAAAGATGCTTTCATCCACGCTTCTGATTTAAAACAGGGGCGCTACACCAGAATCGGGCTTTTTTAACGGCTCCCCCGAGAAGTAGTGGGCGAGCACCAGTCAAAACAAGTAGACTGTGATTATTACTGGATTCATAGAGTTTATTCATTTCTTTCAGTGTCGGTAGTTGATCTTTTTTTTGTGTTTAAGCTTGTGATAGTATGGTACGTACTCTTGGCACGGACAAAGAAATCCAAGCAAAAGCTGGTGGATTTTTTACGGGCTAAAGAAAATGGCTTTATTCCTAATACCGTATTTTCAGGACTTGCCAAAAAACAGCCGTTAAAAGCATTTTCGTCCTGTAAAATTCGTACTACGTGCCGAGCGGTAATTTAAAGAATGTTGTCGAGATATACGTGCTATTTTATAATGCTACTTGTACGGTAATTATTGGAAGTAATGATGCATTTGAGGGGTTTTGGTGCAATATAGGTATCAAAAGTTAAAGTCAGACTGCCTTTATTGCCATTATAAAACAATGGCGTATAACGAAATTAGTGGTGCTACTCCACAAAGTGCTTGTTTGCCAATAAAACACAGTCACTTAAAAAAAGGCACGTTAAGGCAAGATAATAGAATATTGTAAGATATTGCACATTGCGTAGACAGGAAAAATAATGTTCAGATTAAATTCAAGATTAAATTTTAGATTGTGCAATATTTTAGTTGAAGATTACATCTTAAATTGAGCAATGTTTTAGAATTGACCTTGCCGGTATGTGACTTTTATATTTCTTATTTATGTTTTTACTGGTAAAACGCACTTTGTGGAGTAGCATCACCAATTTTGTTATTATACACAGCTGTGTATGATGGTTTAAACCAGAAGCGCTTTGTGTGAAAACAGCCATTGGAAAATAGCCATGCTCGTCTGGTAATGTAATATGAGAATTTTCAATTACAAACATTTCAAAAATGCTTATTTGGGATGGCTTGGAATCTCAAGTAATAAATGGATGAAATCAAAGTCAGTTCGGCCAAAAAAGTAGAAAACCGGGGTCACGCCGGTTTAAACCAGAAACACTTTGTGTAAAAACAGCTGTTTCCATGCCAGTCTAGAATGAAATATGAGAATTTTCAATTGCAAACATTTAAAAAATGCTTATTTGGGATGGCTTGGAATCTCAAATAACTTGTTTAAATGCATGAAACCAACGTCAGTTCGACCAAAAACAGTAGAACATTGTTTGAAAAAGTTCTGTTTGAACATAAGGCTTGCTCGTCAAGTTCTAAACAATAGCCAAGCCCTTGTTTAAGGGAGTGTTTTGTGTTTCCAGGGAAACTGCAGGCCAGCTGCTGAACTTTGCAAGCCGATAAAACTAAGCCAAACACCTCCACTTGTCTTGTCAATACGTTAAATTGGATTGCACTCGGCTCAAACAACACCAGCTCAAATGTTACTACCAAAGCATTTTCACACCATCTACCTTTTAACGCTAATGTTACGGCCACACGGGGACGGCACGCCGCCGTGACTTTATTGTCCTTTTCCTTCGAGCACGTCCAACCAATCAGGGGAGACCCAACCACCACCGGCTTCTACTTAGACTTAATGGCTCATTATTGTGCATGGTTATTTATGGTCTTCCAGGGCGATGCTGAGCCCGGACGATGAGGAAGCGCAAATCTAGGATTAATATCGATAAAGAAGAAAAAAAAAAAAAAAGCTCATTAAAAGCGGCCATGGATGAAATCTAAAATAAACAGATTAATGGCACATCCGCTCAACTGCACTATGTTGGTATCATTTTGAAAGTGTGGTGGAGTCATGGGAAAGTGACACACGTATTGTATTGCTGTATGGACGGTTAGACTTTATAAATATCTTTGTTTATGCTTTAATTACAGACGATAAATGGTATTGAAAAACAAAGATGTAATTTTTTTTTGAGGGGCGCTTTGGAAACTAATGATTGCAAGGGAGCATCATTTAATATTTATACAAACAATGTGATTGGTTACATTATATTTTGCATTCTTTTTACTATATATTGTCAAAAATATTTAAAAAATATTATATAACATTGGCAAAACAGATCTTTAAAAAATAATAATAATAATAATAATAATCTGATTGAACCAAAAAACAACTATCAGGACATCCTTGTTGGAAAATAACATTTAAAAATAATTCAACAATTGCAAACACTATTGCAATTTCGACCCAACTTTACTTAAAATATGTCAATTCATTCAACTGAAACTGTATTCCTTCATTTTCTGAACTGCTTTATCCTCACTAGGGTCACAGGGGTGCTGGTGCCTATCCCAAATGACTCCAGGCCAGAGGCAGAGTGGCCAGCCAATCACAGGGCACGAATAGACAGGTAACCAGTCACTCTCATACTCATACCTTACCTAGGGGCAATTTAGAGTGTCCATTCAGCCTACCATGCATGTTTTTGGAATGTGGGAGGAAACCAGAGTACCCAAAGAAAACCCACACATTTTTGGTCATGTTCCCTCCCCAATTCTTTAAAATTAAAATTAGCACCCTAATATTTTCATTACTATTTCAAGGTAGGGCGGCCCAGTGGTTAGCGCGTTGACCTCACAGTGGAAAACCCATGTTTAAATCCCTCGCCAAGCCTGTGTGGGTTTTCTCCGGGTTTTCTGCGAACTTAGTGAGGATAAAGCAGTTCAGAAAATGAGAAGAGATGAGATGAGACTTTTTCCAGGTATTCATTTGAGTTCTTTTGGTCCACCTTGTAGCATTTAACGTTAAAAACAGAGTCTGGAGGTTGTGAAACTTGTCAGCGTTTCAATCGCTGATGCAGGTAATACAAGAAGTTAAGTCTCAGTCATCATTCATCGCTCATGTCTGCAGAGGCTGAGCGAGATAATGTGGGCTGAAATGCTGCCCAGACCCCCTGGCTACACACTCAAGCCATTCATTCACACTCCAGCCTTGTTCTGGAAAGAAGCTTTACATTGTAAACACTGCAATGTGTTACAAAACATATCAGTGTTTTCAAAACATATGTCTCAGCCTTTTAGCATTAGCGGCCACGCGGCAAATTAGCAAAGGAATGGAAGGAAGCCTTTTTACCAGACTTTTTCGTAACGCATAAAGCCCTCGTTTAATACTAAATACGTCTAAATGTGGAATACAGACGCTCCCCTACTTACGAACGAGTTAGGTTCCGAGCACTTGCTCATAAGTTGAAGTTGATTCAGTGCTTTATTTTGTATTACAATTTATGTTTAAGGCCTATATAAGTATATTGAAGGTTTATATAAGTACATTTGTGTGTTTAAGGCTTGTATAAGTAACCAGCATTGGTTTGTACTGTAAAAAACATTTAAGAAAATAGAGAATACATACAGTACTGTATACATACATTAGAGATGAAGAGAGATTTACTAGAAACTGACTGAAAGAAGCTATCTAATGACGATAGCAGTTTTCTTCTTTTTTTCAACATAAATGATGTGGTAGCACTGTATGGCATCATTCAATTGATTTGCAACCTTTGTGCAATGTTCAATATTTGGGTCCTGCTACTCCATCTTTCTGTTTATAAATGGTACTGACGGTCGAACGAGTCAATTTGTATACCCGTGCAATCCTCACCACTTTCATGCACTTTCAAAAGGCGCGAACTTACGAACATTTTTCGACATAAACACAATTTGGAGACATGTTCGTATGTACCGTTGTTGGTAAGTTGAATGTTGGTAAGTAGGGGAGCGTCTCTGTAGCAAACTATTTGACGGTGAAATGCCAGTTTATGTTGAAACAACCCTCAAAGTCAAGATCTAAAAAGCAAAGAATATTATTGAACAACGCAAACGCGCATCTGCTTTCCCGAGAAAACAATCAAAAATGACATCTGCTCCAAGCGCTTCCTTTTCCCGGCAATATATACATCAAGAATCGTCAAACCTGTTAAATATTTCACATTCAAATTGAGCAATGGGCCCCAATCAAATTTTAGTATTGCCCCAGGAAGTGCCATTTTGGAGAAATTGCATCTAAACGCAGAGAAACCAAAAGTCAAAATGAGAAATAAAGTATTTGATTGGGGACTAGAAAACAAAACAAGTGGCAGCACATCATAGGAATCTTATAAATCATGCAAATGTGCAGTTTGGAGTCTTTTGAAGAAATACGCTTTCTTTGAGGGCTTTAAATCTTTTGGTGATGCAAAAAATACCTTCAGAGTGCGTTACGCAAAAGATCGGTGGTGTTCAGATAAAATGCTTTTGGAAGGAACAAAATCATGCATGATGCTTATCCTTCACATAGATTATGTATGTTGTTTTTATTTTTGTTGGTTTTGTAATAAGATAGAGAAGATTGGGGTTTTAAAAATGTGGATATCTTTGATTTAAGTCCATTTTTATGGACGTCAATTAACATTCATAGTAGTGAAGAGCTTATATATGTACAAAAAATGTATATATAGATAAATATGGCTAAAAAAAATTATAGATCACAGAGAAAATGTCAAGTGACAGCAAAAAAGTTAAGAAAATCAAAACCAAAACAGATCAATTCAGCACAGTCGATGACCAACTGTTTTTATTATTGTTTCATTTATGCAAAAATGTCAACATAATTCATATGCACTACCCCAAATTTATAAATTATATATGTCTTCTTGTCCAGGGTACCGACGAAAAAAATGGTGATCTGGACATCCTTAAACTACAATGGTGGTAATTTTCTTAATTTGACTTTCATACTTTACCCCCCAAACATTTTGGAACTAAAGTACTCATGTAAAAGCCTAACTCTTGGTAGTCCTCCAATAATATGTTTTCATTTCACAAAGATATTTTTATCCCAATGCCTCACTTTCAGCATTCACACAGCAAAAAAGTATGTCTGAAAACGAATTCAAACCTTATCATCATCCAACAGTGTAGTGTAAATACTAAATCCTCAGCACTAACAAAGTAAAAGGTCGCTCCACTGCATTTCTGTGAAACAAATGTTTGGCACACAAATGCAATAGTGTGGAAACTTGGCTCTTTCAACACATTCACTTCACTAACAATAGCTTTTTAGTGTACATGCAATGTAGTGTAAATGCAAATTATTAACATCAAATTGCAGTAAAACGCAGTTAAAAATGTTAAATGTAGTGACACTTGGCTTTAAAAAAAACTAGTAAAACCTGTCACAAAAAAACAACAAAACATCCTGCTGTTAAAATTGATTGACTTGTGGCTTTTATTTTGACAGCGATTGACTTTTGACAACCCTAACATAAATCAGGCCTTCAAATGTTACGTTGATTGTAATGTTTCGTTAAAAGTAACTCGGCCATGACGCGATCGACAAGACGGGCTCACCTTTCTCGGATAACAAGTTAAACTTATCGCCACTGTTATCGGCTCGTCATCCCTCCGGACGAGGTGGGGAACGGTGTTTCACAGCATGTTCGCCCGTCTTTTGCCTCTCGTGTCTCGGCTTGATGGTGTCGTCTCGGGTGCTTGTTTTTCCGCTTCTCGCTGGAACCGTGAACCGGGCACAGATGTGTAAATTATTCAAGGACGGTTTTCTTCCCTTTGGCCGAGAGTGGGCTCGGTTGCCAGAGCTTGTTTAGTTGTAACCCGATGCCTAGGCGTTAAAAAAATAAAAAGTTTCAAACTTAGGGGGGACCTGGATGTGCCCAGATTGATGTGGTTTTTGGCCAATAGCGGCTCAACGGAATCGCCGGTACGGCCCAATCAGGCCCATTGACGGTCAAGCGGATTCCCTGCCCCCATGGAGGTTTCCAGTAATTATCCTGGTCCAGGTGAGGTCCCATAAGATGGAAATTTCCCAGAGGAAACTGGGATAGGGGAACAATGAGCAGGAACCTGGAGGGGAGGGTGGTTGAGGTGGATTTTTTTATGTGGTTCTCCCACATGAGTATTTTTCTAGACAATGATGACCCGAGATATGAATTTTCTCTGTCATCATGCTCGTATCTCAAACCAATGCTATACATTTTAATTGTTTTTTCAGGGACAGTGGGTAAGTGACTTTTTTGTCATTAAATATTCATTCATTTTCTGAACTGCATATCCTCACAAGGGTCGTCAGGGTGCTGGGGCTTATCTCAACTACGGGCACCAGGCAGGTGAATCAGTGGACGGACAATTGCAGGGCTCAAGGAAATGGACAGCCATTTACGATCAAGCCAATTTAGAGTATTCAACCAGCCTATCCTGCTTGTTTTTGGGATGTAGGAGGAAACTGGAGTACCCCGGGAACACCCACGCAAGCCGGGGAGAACATGCAAACCCCACATAGTGAGGATCCACCTGGTATTGAACACTTGACACCAGAACTGAGAGGGCGACACACTCATCACTCGTCCGTTGGGCCGCCAACTTACATATTGAATGATATAATGACATCAAAAAGTCATCATATGTGCATAAAAAGGTAAATCAAAACATAACTAAATAAACCTTTTCTGTTTTTTCTAGGAAGAAAAATAGTAGCACTATAAAGTAGTGTCCCAATCACAGCTTTTCACCACCCTCCCAGGTAATAAATGCCATTGTTAAAATTGATTTTGCTCGCCCTCTACTGGTTGGTTACTTTATAGGAAAAAAAAGTTCACCTAGCTAAAACAAGAACGCATTTGTCTTCATATAGATACTGTTTAGCCTTTCCCTGACTACCTTAATTAAAATATCAAACGTGAACTTATTGAAATACCCGTTTACCATGTTTTAATTATTTGGACTTCATTTCCCACAAGGCATCGCTACAAACCCGGAAAAGGCGTCATTGTCGACGTGTCAGGAAGCGTCATTGTGTTAAACATGGCGACGCAGCAGACTGATGTCGACGAGCTATTCGATGTAAAAAATGCTTTTTACATCGGCAGTTATCAACAATGTATTAACGAAGCCCAGAAGGTGAAGGTAGGTAACTATTTGCTAACAATGGAACATATTCAAGTACGAAATTTTACTCCGTAGGAAGCTTATTGTACAACCCAACTGAACCGCACCATTATTCAAATGCAACCCAGTTGTGTTTCACTATTAAGGTGTAAAGACTAAATTTACAACTTACCTTTAATTTCCTCTTCCAAAGACATCAACGCCGGAAAAGGAGATAGAAAGAGACACGTTCTTGTATAGAGCATACGTTGCTCAGGTGAACAACCCGTTTCTTTTAATGGTTGACAATATCAACATTGGATTGGATAACTCAATATACTCAATAATGAGATCAAATTTGCCTTTAATGTTGTTTATTACAGAGGAAGTATGCTGTTGTGATGGATGACATTAAAGTCAACTCTGCACCTGAGCTTCAAGCTGTCCGGATGTTTGCAGAGTATCTGTCAAGTGAAAGCAAAAGGTAAATAGTAGGTCGAAAATGTTAGCTGTTGCTGCTAGTGTAAAAGGCATACAATTTAAGGGACTTATTTGAATGTTTTTTTTTCTTACCCAAACAGGGATGCCATTGTGGATGATCTAGACAAGAAAATGGTAAAGAGCATGGATGCTGCCAACACTACTTTCCTCCTGATGGCAGCTTCTATCTACTACCACGCAGCAAACCCCGATGCAGCGCTCAGAACTTTGCATCAAGGGGAAAGCTTGGAGTGGTAAGAAGAGCTTTTCAGTATTTATTTCTTATATATTCTTTATTTTTTAGGGAGAGTTTCAACTAAGAATATCAAGTGAACTAAAAAAAAACCTGTTTTTTTTTTCAGCATGGCCATGACAATTCAGGTGCTGCTGAGTCTGGATCGTGTTGACCTCGCAAGGTAATAGATGATAAATATTCTGATGTAAATTTTAAGATATTAGCAAAACATTAATTTGAATTTGTATTCTGTTTTGTATTCTGTGGCAGAAAGGAGCTGAAAAAGATGCAGGAGCAAGATGAGGATGCAACACTTACCCAGCTAGCCACTGCGTGGGTGAACTTAGCTGTGGTAAGCAAACGCTGAGCTAGTACTTTAAGCTTTGGTGATATTTGGCCTTTTGATTGACTTTCCCCACTTTGACTTGCAAATAACCTTTGGCCATGGCCCCAGGGTGGAGAGAAGCTGCAAGACGCCTACTACATTTTCCAAGAGATGTCGGACAAGTACTCCTCGACGCTGTTGCTTCTAAATGGACAGGCAACCTGCTACATGGCTCAGAACAAGTGGGAGGAGGCCGAGGGAGTGCTACAGGAGGCACTTGACAAGGTTAGATGGAAACCTTTTTACAAGTTGCTAACTCATATTTTCACTTGGCCACATAGTTCAGATAAAACTCACTTATTATAATCGTTAATGAATCGATTCAACTCTTTAACTAAGGAAGCATTATACTTTTTCACCTTCATTTACCAAAAATGAACACTTTTCTATGTAAAAACGGCTATTGCGTAATGAAACTTGTATGATATCATTTTTTGCTAGTTTTTGAGTCCATGCACCCGTATGGCCAACAGAGGGCGCCAACGCTTTTGCTACTTATTGATTCCATTGCCTGGACAGTTTGACAAATGTGCATTGAAGATGTTTGCCATTTCATGTCAAGTTAACTTTGATTGTAAACCATAGATGAGATCTTTGTTAATGGGCACACATAGTAACAATGTTATAAGGTCATAAATAATACTCCAGTTTTATGTGCCCATGATTAGGTAATGCCAAGGTGGTAAAAGTTTTTATCCTCACAGTTAACCTTTTGCAACGTTACGGCATACTAAACTGGACAAAATGCAGTGAGGTTTATACTTATGGAATACTAATCTATTGTTATGGCTTTCTTTTTCTTTTCTTTTTTGTTGGAATTGTCAATTACAGGACAGCAGCCACCCTGAGACGTTGATCAACCTGGTCGTGCTGACTCAACACCTCGGAAAAGCCCCTGAGGTTAGACTTTGAACCTTAATCTATGAGCCAGGAACTGTTTTTTTTTTAACAGCCACACATTTTTTCTGTTGCATTAACTCACACTGGAATCTGTCCAATTTGGTTACTACATGTTGTCGTAATCAACATGTAGGAGGAAGACTTTCATCTAAGGAGTAGAGTGGTTCCTCACTTTCAAAATGTCCCGTGCAAGACACGGAACAGTAAATAATAGTAAGAGTAAAATACCTGGATCAGCAAATGACTTGTATTTTTTTTGAAAGATATAATTGTCATCCAAAAGTATTTATCTCTACATTTCTATGATGGTATTTTCATCCTACCACGTAAGGCGTAATCATATCTTTGTATTTAGTGCTGCGTCCGTGTTTTTGAACTCAAATCTAAACAAATATAAGATAAAAATGTGATAGTAATGCAATGGAGTGATGACCATTGACTCTGAGCCATCACTATACACAGATAACTGCTGATTACGTCTGTTACAAGGTTAAAGCTTTGTGCAACACCTAGCCGACACCTCATTAGGTACTCTTGCACAATTGTTTGAGGGGGAGATAATTCCTGTAATTTGCATTACATTAAAATTCCAAAATATGTCATTTTCCTGGTGGTAGAGGTTGTATTAGTTTTTTTTCTACTCTGATTTATTCTAATTTGCCCACAGGTGACAAATCGGTACCTCTCTCAACTCAAAGATGCACACCGGGCCCATCCATTCCTCAAAGACTATTTTTCCAAGGTGACTTTTCTTTCATTACTTCTTGTCGTATTGAAATGGCTCATGAGCAATGTTCCCTCTAAGCTGCACGCGTGCACAATTGTGCAATACTCTTGTCTTCTCTGCGCAGCAGCAATCATATGGCCCGCAGTAAATAAAATCCAAACTTTTTATTTTATTTTTATACCCTTTCCCAAAGATGGGGGCCGTTTACGCGGCAGCCAGTGGCAGTAGTTCTGTCCACTCTTACGTTTTTTGTGTTTTACAGCATTTGCCCACGAGTTGTTTAGTTAATATCTAAAAAAAATAGCAAATTTGCATCGTCCAGCTTTATGTTTCTCCCTTACGTATACTCTTCTGTTATTCGTGTGGAAGTGCTGCAATGGCCCTGGGATCCCTGCAAAAGGCTACTCTTGGTCTTTGGCCTCTGTCACACATAGAATTGCCCAATGGCGCAGATGCACATAAACACAAGGATTATCCACATATTAGCAAACAAATCATGCTATGCACAGCTGTTACTTGACTTTTCATTCTTTCTTCTCTCTCCCCTCCCTGCAGGAGAATGAGTTCGACAGACTTGCGATGCAATACGCTCCCACTGCCACCGCATAATGGACCTTAAGTTAACCTTGTACTTTTCTTCCTATCTTTAATTGCGCATACCTGCTTTCCTTTTTGTATTGTACATGAAGAAAATGTGTTGAAATTAAATCTACAGCACCAGATGGATGCAAACTCCTGTATTCATTCTAGATGCCCTATTTAATCAAATGCTTCCAGAGCACTACTGTCAATGGGATATTAATTTAACAACACATTATCGTGTTTGAAGTTATGTCAATACAGATTGAGTAAAGTTTAAAGTGCTGCAAACGGTTTACCGTATTTACTAGAGTATGTTTTACTTTAAATGGAAAATCTTATGAAAAATCATTGCACGTGTTATTTCTGAGATACTGAATAGATCCAAAGCACATTGTTAGGGTCAATAACATAAGGAATTAATTCATCCAGTGCTGGTTGTTTTCTTACTGTAAAACAGAAAATAACCAACAAATAGTAAATGTTGCTTTGCCGACATCTACTGGTCAAAAAGAGTATTGCAAGTCTTGAGCCATTTAACCCATTCCCTTGATTCAGTCATCATTTTTTGCTTTATAAATACGGTTTATATAAGAGATAATACGGTAATTGCATTGTGCAGGGTGCTCGAAATGTTTCACACCCAAAGATTACAAGTCTCCAAAACAAAAACAATTTGGGAATTTAAATTCCTACCAAATGCAAAAACAACATTTGGACTACAGTACTCTTCTGGAATGCATCCTCTCATTGATTAGCAAAAAAAAAAAATGATAAGGCACTCGTTTACATGTATGAATTTTGTCTTTTAAATTCATAGTATGGCTCACAAGGAATAACTTTGGAAAATATGAATTGTTTGTGGCTCTCTTCATCAAAACGTTTCCCGGTCCCTGCTCTAAAGTTACATTACATTGGAAATCACTCTTAGTTGGCAGCCATCCAATCTCTATTTCTGAACCACTTATCTTCACAGGGGTTGTGTGGGGTGCAGGAGCCTATCCCAGATAATTATGGCACCAGTAAGGGGACACCTTGAATCAGTGGACATCCATTCATACCTAGGGGCAATTTTGAGTGTTCAGGCTGTCTAATTTGCATGCTTTTGGGGGTACCCAGAGAAAACCCATGCAAAACCAGGGAGAACATTCAAATTCCACACAGTAAGGGATCTAACCCATAACCCCCAATCCCCGAGACACAGACATTGTTAAATCCCTACCGCAGTTAAAACGGACATTTTATTTTGATAATGTGTTTGATAACATTCCTTTGTTGCTTTAATCAAAGGCTGGCACGTGAGCGTTTTTTATGTCTGTGTTGGATAACGGTGGAAGTGCCAAACCCTTTTTTTGTTTCTTTATTATTATTATTTTCCACTTTGGAGTGGTATGATTGCGACTTTTGGAATCCGTCCGTTTCTAAATAGACGACTCAGCGTGTAAGATAGCGTTGGCGCTCTACGTCAAGTGCCTCTGCCTCCCCCCCTTTCGAGTTTTATACCCTCCTTTTTTCGCATAAACGTAGTCTGTCGCCCTTCTTGCGTCGCACTCAAGGCGTGGAAACACTTGACCACTCAACTCAAGCCATTGACTACCAAACCGGTTGGTTTCCCCGTGGCGTTGTTATTTTTCTCTTTTAGAATTCGCCTTTCGGTCCGTTATATCAAGCGAGTAACGGTCAACGGATGAGACGTGACGTCGCTGCGGCGTAGCGGCACAATAGTCGCGTCCTCGGCCAGGGGGGGAGAAAAAATAATTAACAAAAACGCCAAGCTTTATGGACCCTACTTATCATTTAGGCCGCGTCCGGGTCCCTTTGTTATTAATGGTTTAACCCAATTGGACGCCTCTCGCTACTGGCCACCGTTGGTTTGAAGTTAGCTTGACGGCTAAATAGCAAAAAACGCCGCTCTTGTGCCGGCGAGTAACCCGCGTGCGCAAGCGGAACGATGATGACGACGACGATGATGATGGTGAGAGGAAACCTGCACGCCGTGGCTCGTGGCTCCCGTTAATTGCCTTTTAACATGCTCGCATTTTTCTCTACGGTCATCGCCGGCGTGTCTGCCGAGACCCGATAAGATATCGGATAAGGAATGAGCGGGCCCATTCCGTAAGAATATGGACAACAAAGAATAAGGCCACCCGACACAGACAGCGGGGTGTCACATCAAGCTTTTTTTTTTCTTAAATCAGCTAGCAAGCTTGTTAGCGGATTAGCTACACGGCCTGGACTCAAGGGATCTCCGCATCCCCCATTTGGAGGATTTCCCCCCTTTCCCCGTTGCTTTTTTTGAAATCGTTGGCTGCCGTTTTTTTTTAAAGCGGCGCTATCATGGGCGCTGAGACCGGGGATGTGGAGCCCATGCCGGGGTACTTGGAGCTCATCAGCCGAGCCTCCAGCGTCATCCTGAAATCGTGGAGAGACTGTAGCGATTGCGGTCTAGAGCTGACCACACGGACTCTTCTGGATCACGCTTACATTACCTGGACCGAGATAGCCCTGTTCTTCTTTTGCGCCTTTTTGTGGACGCAAATCAGGCGGGGTTTGACAGAATGTTTGTTCAAGGTAAGTGAGACACACGCACCACACATACTAGAATATACCCATTCCGTGACATCCTTAATTGGGATATCGATTTCCTCCAAAAGGCATAAAAGAGAGTAGTCTCTGGCAGATATGCAGAAAAAAATGTAGTTGAATTGTTACATTTTAAAACACTACTGCGGTCGTGAGATGATGTTGATAGGAAGTGTGCACCTCAAAAGTAGGCCTCGTATAATGCATACAAAACTTAATGGACGCTTTATTGTGTTCACTTACTAAGAACCAGGACAGTATAAAAATGATGATGTTATACCTGTATGTTGATGAGGAAATATACTTTAGAATTCGTTCCAAAAAGTAATTTTGTAACATGGAATTTTTGTTAGTGGGGACATATTTTATATTGAATTTGCATAATTTGTGACACCATCTTTAATATTAGCCTTAAGAAATGATAAAGGTATGCCAATTTTGTATGTGTATGCAAATGTATGTAAAAAGACAACTATCCGCTATTAAATATGGATATGCGATGACATTTCCTAATGGGGTGGAATAGCGAGTGGCAGCTGAGTAAACGTACGTATTACACACGCAGGTAAACACACCTTAAAATTATGTTGCGTGAACTCAGAAATGAAACTCAAGGAACAACATGGTAATGAAGAACGGTCAAAGACATACAAATCAGAATCTCACCATTGATTGGAGCTTCTTATTGTCCCAGAAAAATGAAAATAAAACCTATAAAATAACCTGGAAAAGGGGCTTTTGATCAGACTGTGGCTATGTCAAGACCTCATTTTGGGTCAGGTTGATAGTCAATAGGAGTCTAACAGGAAAAAATGCATCCATCTGCTCGCAAGCTATGTGGATGCTGATTTTATTTTCCATCATGACTTGGCATTTGCTCATACTCTCCAACATGCCCAAAGCAGGTTTTAACGAGTGCTTGATTGGCTAACAAACGCTCCTGACCCGAACTTCATCGGAAGTCTAAATGCTGTTTTGAAGAGGATGTGAAAAAAGACCTGGAAGCGACTATTAAAGTAACATGCACTCATGCTATGCACCTCAAAGTTCCCACGGTGCATGTAAAATGAGACCTTACCAAATTTCGCCATTAGAAATGATCTTGTCAACAAACATAATGTGGTGTTTAAAAAAAATACATGCTATAGTATTCAAATGTATGTATTTTAAATTGGTGTACACATATATCCTTTTTTTTGAGGTAGTTTAACATAAATTGAAGTTCACATTTCTTGTCTATTTAACCCAGATACTTAAAAAGTGTATTTTTGGGGATGTACAAAACAACTGTTGCTGTTAACATTTTAAATGTATATGCCTTTTTGTGTCTGTCACCACCAGAGCTCCTGTTAAAATAATCTTGTTTGCTGTCTTAATGAAGTGTAAGGACATGGTGTTAGCTATAGAAGGTTGAGCAAGTTTAATCCATTGAGGGCTCCAGGGGGCTTTAGAGCTTTTTCATTTCAGATATACCTCAATTAAGTATTGCTTTAACCACCTATTTTTATCACCAGAAACACTATAGAAACTAAAATAAGTTGGAGAAAAATAGATCATGAAGTATATTTTAAAACTCCAATTGATATGTTCAGATGGCGACTTCCCAGGGGCGTTATGGTCCACAAATTTTCCAGTGACCAATCAATTAGCTGAAAAAAAGATGCCAATGTTTTCACTGAAGCATATTTGAAATCTAATAATTTAATAAAATACATTTATCATCTATATTAAAAATTCCTTTGGCCACCAGTAAATTGAATTGTAAGACACGTTTTTTTTTCTTCCAAATCTTCACAACCAATCCTAATAGATCAAATTTCACAGAAAAGAAATTGATTTCCCTGCCTTCAATAATATTGCATTCAAATGAAGAACATCCTTAATTTTGCAATAACTCCTTGACCAAGATTTAGTACCGACTACTTAGAAGCTGCGAAGTAGCGCTACACATTTGGATCCAAATCAGACTTGAGTTGTAATAGAGTAAAAGCCCGTTTTCATTCATTAGGAGCTTAAGCATATGCACTTAGACAAAAAGGCTGCTTCTCTTTCCTCCACACATTCCGTCCTGAGTGCTCCCATCCTGTTGCTTTCACCTAGCAAAGAGGCTCTTCTTATTGTGGCCCCTGGCCTGTTATTCTACCATCCATACGAGTGGGGAGTGGAGTATCCACGTTGTTGGATGCTGTGGGATTGATGCTGTCGTACTCTTGCCTGCGGCTTTATGTATAACATGTACAACAATGTATTTTATTGCTCTTTTCATTATGCAGTGCATGCGGACACGCCCAATTGGCTCGATCAGAGCTCATACGCGCCAAGCTATGGCATCACGAGTATCGAAATCTACGCTGGATTGCCAGACGAGGCCAACGGCAATTAATTGAAGCCGGGCTGAGCAGACATGGTTATTGTTGCGTCGAATTAGTTCACCGTGCTTTTATTCACGTGTCGGTCAGAATTAAATGCGTGGTTTGTCATGTCAGAGATGGAGCTGAACTGTCTTTGGGTTAGAATTAATGACATGGCAGGCAGTCACTGTGCAAACACGACTGAATGGGGTTAAAAGGGTGGCTGCCAGTGGACAAAAAACAAGTCGTCAATTCACTGGCAATATTAAAAAGTGCAGTTGTCGTCTAGTAAAGACGACGGTAATGGGATCCAAAGTGGGAGCTCGGGGGTAGGACTTGTGTTTCGAGATTTCGGACTCAATTTCCTTGATCGATTTAAGAGTCAATCAAGTACCTGTTCAAAGGTCATGAATATGAAGGTAGGGGTTTTCTATTTTTCTTGGAAGAGCAATATGAGCTATGGAAAGGTCATACATCAATTTTTTTTAGTCACCATAACTCAGTTTTCATGGAATTCCATAAGGATAGCGGTCACGTGTAACTTCACTATTTTGATGAATGAACCAAGATGCTCTGGTGTGGCTATAAATCTTCAATTGGTTGATTAGATTAGTAACAAAGGTTAGCAAACAAAAGTCAACGTGGAAAATGCTGTGTTACTGCTCGGACTGGTCGTCCTGATAATCGCCAATGATATCGACAAAGGTTTTTTATGGACTGATTTACTTATCTGCAAACGCCACACCTTTCTCTTTTGGATCTTGCACCTTCTACTTACAACTCATTATAATCGTTAGCCTTTCTATACCGGGATAAACCAAATCTTTTTTAGTTATATATTGTAATGTGTGTAGACTGCGTGTATCATCTATCGTTAAAGTAGGCTGCTCACCTCGCCAAGTTGTATCACTATAACACTATAACCCCACAGACAAATGTTTTTTTCCTCATGGCTAGTACTACATGATAAAATATTAATACAAGTAAATCTATAAATGATTCAGTATCACTGTAAGCACAGTCTCTCAAGCCCAAAATTGAGAAGCCCAAGCTTAAGCTTTGCGTTTTTATGGTCGGTTTGCTGTTTGTTGTTCTAGACACTAAACAAAGCAAATATAGTCATCTGGTATTCCCCTTTCTTTCTTTCTTTCTGTCAGGTGTCACAGGGTTCAAATTGCTTACAGATAGTTTGTTAGACTCTATTATTTGACTTCTGCATGCTTTAGCTATTTTTATCATTTATCTAAGTTGATAAGGTACATTTCTATCCATGTGTATACTAGATGCTTTGTTTCTTTTTTTGGTTAAAAAGACCGTCAAGAGTCATGTTAGAACATGACTGTTCAGATGTGAAAGTATAAAAGTATTGTAGTACTTATAGTCTCACTGTATTAGTAAAATGAGATATTGAGAAAATTAGAGCAAGATTGCAGTTGTTTTGAAAGGGGAGTCATTTCAATACAGAAAGTAAAACTTGCAATTCATCAGTCGCATTCAAACAACGTCCAGGAAGTCAACTTTCCAAATGCAGCTTGAAAGCGGCGGTCCGTCGATCACATGGAAGCAAGGCCAAAGAGGGAAGAGAGAGTAAAGAACGGAAGGAACAGGAGACCAGAAGAAAGTCTTGCCGAGTCAGCATACGGCCACCGACCATTAGCACAATAGCGTGCGTACCCAGGCATGCTCAGAAAGCATGTTTAGGGTCCTAGAAGCACTTTCAACTTTCATTATGGTCAGCACATTCTCCACACAAGTAAAGGCCATGGACACGTGTCTATCTCGCACCAAGGCGTGGTTCTAAACTAAACAACGTCACAGAGCTGCCATCCCTCTGACAAACAAGGAGCCTCCACGGACCTAAAAGTGAAAGTGACCTGGGGATGAACAGCGTTTCGCTTACCACAAGTTACATGATCACTTTCCTCCTCGGCCTCATTGTTATTGCATTAGAGCCACAAGGAGAAACCAGACACCTTGAACTATGGTCAGGGGAAACCACTTGTCCATTGGGCCAAACCTGCTCAACTCGGGTCTTGCAATTCCAATGCCTTCAATGAATTTCATTTATGGTTTCTGGCATGCACTTTGCCAGTGATACTTTTATCTAATCCCATCATCTAAGTAACACGAGTCATGTGATCTGTCTTTTTGTATCGTGACGTTAGTTGTCATCCTTTGCTCTTCTTTTCACTTTTCTAGTGCAGGGGTTGGCAAACTTTTGGGCCCGGGGGCCACATTCACTTTAAAAATTTGACAGATGGGCCGGGTCAGCACAAGATATGATACATATAAAAAAGTGCATCCGTTAACAGTACATATGAATATGTAGGTGTTAGAAAAATGAATGCCTTTGCCTTAATAATAACTTGTTGAAGCTCATAGCTCTGAAGAAATCAATAGAGGTTCTGAAAATCACCAAGGCCAGCTCCACTTTTAAATATTGAGCTCTACATTTCTGTCAGTTAAAAACATCCTCATGCTATTAGCACCTGCATTGTCACTCCATCTCGCAATCCACATCAACAACAACAACAAACACCTAAAAAAAACACAAAGCTCTTACAGCCCACTTACTGAGCACCACCCCCTCAGCACTTAACAGCAAAGAGTGAGCAAGGGATGTGTCGTTGGCTCAAATGCCAGTTTGTTGCCACGTTGTGAGAAAAAGGGATAAATATTGCATCATTTTGGAGAATTACCAATGTTGGCTTTCTTCGCCATGAAATCTGCAATGCTAATTTTGTAGAGCCAAGCCAACAAGTGACTGAGGATTTTGTTAGAAGAAACAAGAAGAGTGCTTGCACGGACGGTGGCAAATGACAAAGTAGACATGGTTTTCCTTCCACAATGAAACATGTCAACAGTGTTTGTCGAGCTGTGATGGTCCGGCTATCATTTAGGCAGCTGGAATGTGCTGTGCGGCCATGACCGCTTTAGAGTTCTTGTGGCCAACCACTGACTGAATTTCCTTCTCTACTGGACGTATTTACTCTCACACACTCATGGTAGAGGCTTTTGTAAGGCCCGAAACACACTTGTTTTTTAATTCAGGTCACTCTTACTTTGCATTAAGCAGTGGAAGAACCTAAAGACTTCACTTAATGTAAGTAGAATATGACAAAAAAATAGTTCCAGTTTTATCCAACTTTACAATGTCCTTTCTTGTCTGTATCCGTTTTTGCTACTGCAACCAAGATGGCGCTGCTCAAGTGGCAGCCGGTAGCGGTAGCTCTGTCCGCTCTTGCCCGTTTTGTGTTTTTGCTGCTTCTCTGCCTTTTTATTGCATTTTGGTATTCAGTTTTTTTTAACTAGGTCTACAATGTCTTCTGTGTCTGTGCTTCTTACTGTCTTCCCGAAAATGGCCCAGGGGCTGTATGTTTCATACCACTGCTGTAGTCTGTCTGCAGAATGGCAGCTACTGTATTATCATCATCAGGCTGTGTAAATCTTCTCGGGCTAATAGAAGTGTTTTGCACACACACACACACACATTGGCGAGCAGCTGTAGAGTCACGTGACCTCCTTTCTAAGCGGTGTTAATAGCATTAGCACTCACCAGGGACCCAACCTGCTCGGACGCTAACAGCCGTCCATTTAGACTCTCATGAATGGCCTCTCTGTAATTGCATCAGTCTCTCGAGTGAACTCATGATTTTAACACAATAGTCTAAATTTTCAGTTTGACAGAAAAAACGGACCCAAACAGTAACCAAAGTGTCCCTGAAATAAACATTCAATACAATGTAAAGTACAGCATTATTCTAGTGTTGCCAGATTGGAAAAGCACAGTCTTAAATCCAACACAATGGATTCTATCAGTGGCAGTCTGTTGAAAAAAAAACTACTTGGTAAATCAATTTTTGTTCTCGTATACAAACCTTTGGATCTTCCAGACGAATGTAATCACTCGAAATGCCTTTTGTGTCAGACAAAAAAATACATTAATTCACTACAGGTCAGATTTAATCTCTCGACAAAGCACTCATCTATAGATTGGGTTCTCCGCAATTGGATCACAGGAGATCTGGAACCTCTCACCTGACCTCAACTTCTCATTCCCCACGTATACACAACCAACCAAAACCACTGACATCCACCACAAAGTGCAAACCTAAGTTTAAGGTGTCCTCTTTATGGGTTGGAATAGTTTGCCCAGCCATAAAGGGTTCTTAAAGCTTTGCCCATTGTCTGTCAAAGACAGTCCCTCATTGTACGGACCCCCGTTTCGTTCCAGGCCGCCTGTGGTTCAAACACTGCATTATAAATGACGGCCATATGTCTCCAAAGAGGCCCGCGAGCGTGAGTCGTTTAACAAATAGTTGACAATGAAGGCTCTAAACAAGGCATTCGTTTCTATTAAAGTCAATCGCTTGTTTCGTTCCGGACGAAGAATACAATTTACGAGAGCCATTTTTTAGTTTTTTTCCGATGAAATGAATACAACTCCCACACATCCAGCAAATACATTTTCATTAATTTTCTGAAATGCTTATCCTCACTAGGGTCATGGTAAAATACAATAGGCTATAGTTGAGTTAGAACGAAAAATCTACAAGACTTCTGCTGTTGTGTTATTTCCATTTCAGATTGCAGGTGTAGAAGCAAAACGGTGAATGTTTGGCTCACGTGTTGTGAAATCAGATTGCGTCATTTGGCATTTTTGTGGCATTGGCTATGCTTGAGGAATTTCAGAGGAAATTAATTCAAGGAGTTAGTCGTCAGGGTCTTACGATATTTCCAAAGGCGTGCCACTACCTTTTTTCGTACATTCAGAAAACCCAGTTTGGGTCCACCCTTCCATTCTAGCCCAAGTCGGTCCTCACCATGTGGCGTTTGCATGTTCTTCTGGGCTTGCGTGGTTTTTGTCTGGGTACTCCGGTTTCCTAACCCCTTCAGAAAATGAATGAAATTGTAATGTATTTAGAACAGGCTGATGATTGAGTTTGGATTGGCCCCTGTGAAAAATTTGTTTTTTTTGGGGCATGATTGGTGGTCAGGCTTTAGGCCAGCTTTGTTTAAACACCCTCATTTCTTTGTGCATGAGGATGATGGGGCTTTTATTCTTGACGGAATGGAAAGTGAGGAAGAGTTGAACGGATGTGGTAGACATTGGGATTGTAATCAAGAATTTGGTAAGCTTGTTATGTAATGTTGTTTAGGCTATCTGAATAACTTTATATGCAAACAGACACTCATTTAGGGTCTGATTCTCCCATTTTTAACAAATATAACTATAAGGGATTTTGTTTTCTAATCTAATTAAGTAACCCGCAAAAACGTGATTTATACTCCACATTTTTTCCGCTTCATTGTATATTTTTCGGCTTGATGCTACTTATAATCTAAAAATTACGGTAAATGGAACCACATGATTCATTTGTTTTCCTCGTGTTTCCTCTTTTGTGATTTTACACTGCAATTTTTTCCACCAACATGCTCATCACAGTGAAATCTTTCAAGCGTGGCCTAACTCCATTTTTTTTTATATGGGCTAGTAAAAAAAACTGCATCTGGCCCATCTTGACATGCTCGGCGGACCACTACAGCTGGCTTCAATGAGCATACAAGATGTGGATGATTTCACTTAAGTGAACCAAAGAGTGACTGTGATGATGACTGAATTTTTTATTTTTGTTGTTATTGTGTTGATGGCATGATTGTGTATTATTTCATTTCCTTTTAGACCGTAACTTAGTTTGCATTCTACAGAGTAAGACGAGGGATGGGCTTAGTAGTGCTGACCTGTCATTATTTTTATAGACCCTCTCAGGAATAATGCCAACATTGTTTTTCCATAGCCATTATCTGTCCTTCCGTTCTTATAAATGCTTTTTCCCCCCTCTAAGGCACACCCATCTGTCTCTTTATCCTATGTGAACTTCATGTTAAAGTATAATGTCTTGATTTACTGGATTGCAGATGCCATCGTTCTTGTCTTGTATCCTCATTGGTTTTTAAGAACCTAGGAAAATATCTTCTGCAATGTTGTCCATGGGTTGCCAGAACTGGTTTTGAAATAGAAATATAAAAATGTAATTTAAAAAAAGATAGAGGGGCTGTAAAACACGAAAAACATGACAAAGCTACTGCCATTGGCTTCCCCGTGACGGCGCCATCTTGGGTGGAAAAAATACATTATTTGGACAACTTTGGCGGGCCGGATTAAAAAGACTAACGGGGCGTATTTGGCCCGTGGGCCGTAGTTTTCCCATCCCTGCCATAGACGATGATTTTGTGAAATACAAGTTTAGAATCTCTATATAGAATTTCCATCTGACGATACAGTTACTTTCATCATTATATTTCCTTATTTTTTGACTTTTGGTTCTGTGGTGACAGTCCGGGGCAAATTCAGGTCAAACCTTTTTGATTGCAGACTGCAAAGGACACCAAAAAGAACAGGAAACCAATCACACAAGTGAGTTTCGTGAAGACCACATATTAGAAATATTTCAGTGTTCGAATATTCCGTGCGTTTAAGACCGTCTGAGTGAGGTCATACACAACTGGAAGGAATCCAGCTGAAAAATTCCAAAGGGATGAAAGTGGACCATTCCGAGCAGAACCGCATGAGCCAGCGGACTGACTCACTGGCCCACTTTATCTGCTTATACAACAGGCCAATGAAGTCCATTCAACCTCTATCGTCTCTCATCGCGTCCTGAGCGGAGGGGGGTAGGGGTAGAACTTTGAAACATGGAGGGTTCAGTAATTGGAGCAGCTGCATGTCAGCGGGGAATGAAAGGAAATGACAAAGAATGAGGAAGAAGTGGCAGAAGGATCTAAAGAAACCATTAGCTCTCCCCATACAAAATTAGATTTTTTTCCGGTTTCGTATCTGTTTGCTTTAATCACTTTTAACTATTGCCATCCAATGAATTCAACAACCCCAGTTTAAAAATCTGCCGATACAGATATTTTTATTTTCAGGTTGTTAAACCGCTTATTATTTTTAGGGTCGCAAGGTGCTAGGGCCTAATGCCTGTGACCGCACGTTTGGTCGCCGGTCAAATGTACTTGGATATTAAACAGTACTTAGATATTAAATTCTCTCTCTTGGATATTAAACTGTCATGAATATAATTTTGAGAGCTGTTTTCAACAGTAAACTCTCTTTCACCATTTGACTGGCGACCAAAAGGGACCAAAAGACCGGTGACCAAACGTCCGAGCACCCCTAACGCCAGTCAGTCCCAAAGCAATATAAGTATTTTCCATGATTATCTCATCTTAGTTGAATATCACTAAGATGAAGCTTGGTTAATGATTGACGACTTATCAGTTGACTTTTTCCTCGGTTTTATAGTAACTGCTTAAATTTAATATCACAATAATACAATCCAACATGAAATCTAAACACAACACAATCGTCTTTGAAGCTCCCTACGTAATACTCATGAAGTGGCCTCTTCTTGACGATAATATTCTCCTTCAAATTTCGTTTGAGGGGCATTCAGAAAATGTGTGAACTCTTAAAAGTAAGGTCAAAGCCACTTACTTATCTGACACTGGTAATGTCGATTATCTCAGCGTCCTCCATATTCTGTAATAAAAGACATCGCAAAACGGGACTTTGTCCAAACTCATACTCCACGATTATCCGCCTTGAACTATTTTAACCCCGTGCCAATTGTTTCAAGGTGAAATTACTTTTAAGCCTTGAATTATTGTCTTTAGCAACCGATCCAGAAATGTAGTATCAGGGTTTCCATTGTGTACTTTTGAAAAGTGATGTATTTTAAGTCTAATACGCAGGCAGGTGTAGCGTTTGTGCTATCGGTGACCAATCTTTTACAGGCTTCGTAGAAGGTGCGTGGGCCCGAGCAAGTGGGGGGTACGAACGATGGCGAACAAGACTGAGGGGGGCGTGCTGACAGCTGGCTTCTATAAATAAATGTCGCAGGCGGGGGGGACTGAGAGGAAGAAGGAATGATGTGAAGGAGGGGGCTCACAGATGCGCGAGAAAGTAACACAATGTGCTAAGAGTCTCGATTCCGAACGCCGATGTCAATGACTTGTTTTCTTTATTGACTCATGTTTGTCGAGACTACACGTCCCAAGGGACGTCGCTGTTGAATAGTCTTGATGGGCGTAGACATGCTAACTCGGGTGTCTTACTTAAGACTTGAGGCTGACACAATCGACAGATGCGCATAAAATAATTTGAATATTGGTATCTAGCCTAACTAGTCAATGATGAATCCCATTGTATGTATAAAGAAATACTTGGTTTATGAAATTACACAATCTGTTATTTTCATTTTCAGCACGATAGTAGTGAAAACACACGAGTATTGGATCAGATCTGATCTTGAGACCACATTCGATACTCTAAAGTAGTAGTAGAATCAGAATGCAGTAATAGAATCCAATGTCTTATTAGAAGAGTCCTTTGATTGTGACCTTCACAATACTTGTGGTTTGCATTTAGCCGTACTTTATAATGATGTTGTCAAGTTGCGGTGTAATCAGAGCCTTATCACATCACGTTCTGTTTGCTAACAACCGTTTCGTATGTGCTGTATTCCTCGGGCTAGCTATCTTTTCTTTCCCTTCTGGCTTGATTTGTAGAAAGTGACACGTTTAAGTGTAGCATCTGTTATTTATGAGGCTGTCACGAGGCTGAGTTGCAAAGTAAACATGAGCTGTCTTATCCCTTTCCGAGCTTCACCTGTCAGTCATAATTTGCGAGTGCCGTGAGATGGCACTTCAGATCATTGTGGTCAACTTGAGAACGCTAGCGTATGTGCAGAGGAGCTTTTAATGTCGGCAGAAGAGGAAACAGGTCACTGTCCCCCACCAGTGAGGAGGCGGGGTTTTGTTATCGGGTCGTATCAGGACGTCAGAAGGCCTCGCCTTCTCTTCCTCTAATTCTGTTTCTTAGAAGAAATATGTCTACGAGTAAGCCATATGTTTATGTTGTAGTTTAAAAGCAAGATTAATATACTACTACTTTTACTTTACAAGTACAGTAAGGCAACTTTAAGGGTGCGACTTATACACCGAGGCGGCTAATATATGAGAAAATATGACAATTTTCAAACTCATTTTTATGATGAGAACTGAATTGTCATGTTTTAATGTCCGTCATTGTTGATATGAGGAAAACTATGTTTAGTTTTGTCGTCAATTATTTCATGACAAAGATTTTGAACAGTTTTGCGCCATCTTGGTGCCTTTGGAAAAAACAAAGACAAATGAACAGATGCATGTTTAATTTTGAGGTTTTTATGCTCAGACAGAAAAAATGCTTACAGTGGAAAATGTTGACGTGTTGTTTCCTGTTTTTGTGTCCACAGCCACTGGCACGGTGGTGCAGGTTGCTGCCCAAAGATGGCGCCAAGATGCCGGAGAGCGCGTGGAAGCTGGTCTTCTACACAATGTCATGGTGCTACAGCACCTACCTGCTCTTCTTCACCTCCTACCCCTTCTTCCACGATCCGCCCTCTGTCTTCTACAGTAAGTCAGTCATTGCTATCAAATCTGAATTCCATCCACTCAAAAGATTACTTTCGGATCTCTTCAATTGGACGCCATTAGTTTGGGATGCCGTAGCGACCAGCCAAGTGTCAAATTCAGTTTCCAGTTGCTCGGAGAAAATGTATATTTAATAGCCACGCACGCTACCGACCGAGCCCGCCGCCGCCGCCGTCTCTTGCGTAACCGCCGGAGGTAGAGAAGTCAAGACAGTTTTTGATCAGCATGCCAAAAAAATAGAGAAGCTACTATTTCTCCGCCGCAGTAGCGTTATTTCCATCCCGGCCGGCGGGCCTGTCTCCACGTGGCCCGTGGGCGGCTGACAGGTTGCAGAGATATGAGGAAGCAGACGTTTTGTGTACATGAGACAGCAAAAGCTCATTTGCATCAGTGTTTTGAACGCTCACGTTGATGTCTCATGTGTGGGGTTCTCCAAGTGGGTTTCTCCAGGTACTGCGATTTCATCTTTCGAAAACAAGGACCCCTCAAGGTGTATCAAAGACTGCCAATTGACCGAGGGAGAATGGCATCCTGATAGCCAGATCTCATCGCAGTATTTATTTATTTTTTCTTTTGCCGTGCTGCGAAATAATTTGTATTGGAGAAAATGACAGCCTGATTATGATTTGCCAATTCAAGAAGGATTAGAAGAAGAAAAACGGGAGTAAAAGTCAAGTTATGTTACTTGAACATATTTTAATTCTAGGTTTCTGATCAAATCAAAAATAGCCCTCACAAAATATGACTTAGTTATATCTTTTTACTCTTTGTGTATTCGTTGATTGGTGTGACTTATAGTCCGAAAATCAATAAATACTAGTACTAATAAAGCCATTTTTTTCAAAGGATCACCTGCGACTCCCGTACCATCTGACATTTACTTATATTTCTTTTACAAAATCCTATTCTGTTTTTCTCGTTTATTGAGAGCATTGTTTGTAGCGCTACGATTCCGTTAGCTCTCCTTGCGCCCAATGTTGTTGGCAGATGTTGAGCTGATGTGACAACTGCCACCACAGCGTTCAGGGCTGCTTGTCGAGATTTCACCTAAATCCCTTTTCATCACGTGCATGTGATTGAACTCACTCTCTCTCTGGACACAGAGATTACATGACAATAATTTCTGTCGGCAGTCCCAAGGAAAACAAAAAGCCTATAGCCCCAACCCCCCTTCCCATCCAATTCAATTATCCTCATTCTAACCATGGCTGCACAACGCAAAATACCCAAAAAAGTATTACAATCACAATCCTCACATTTTTTGACTCCCAATACAGATCCTGCTTGTAAAACAATATTCATCTATTTTATTTAATAGTAAATGACTGCCCTCAATTGACTATTTTAATTCCTATCAGGCACTTTTTAAATTCATTTTCTGCCAATATCGGCATTAGACATCCAATTTTAAGCGGGACAGTGGCAGCGAATGAAAGAGCCTTTCTTCATTGGTCTACTATACTATTACAGGACATGTGTATCCAGTAAAATCACCTTTTTTTTGTCTGCAGACTGGAAGAGTGGAATGCCAGTGCCTATCGACATCGCCATCGCCTACCTGATCCAGGGCAGCTTCTACGGTCACTCCATCTACGCCACCGTCTACATGGACGCCTGGAGGAAGGACTCTGCTGTCATGGTGGTGCATCACATCATCACCCTGGCGCTCATTTGTTTCTCCTACGCCTTCAGGTGCTTTTCCGTCAATATCAATCACGTTTACACGCCGTCGGAGTCGCGTTCTAAAGGCTGTCGGGATGCCCCGCAGGTACCACAACGTGGGCATCCTGGTGTTGTTCCTCCATGACATTAACGACATCCAGCTGGAGTTCACCAAGCTCAACGTCTACCTGAAGTCCAGAGGAGGAGGCTATTTTCTGCTTAATGACCTGCTCGCCAATATGGGCTCGGTCAGCTTTAGCATTACATGGTACGGATATGTGGGATCTGGAAAAGAGCCCATGTAGATGATTACTATTTTGTAATCAGACACGAAAATGTGAAAATGATGATGTCTGACTGTCCTTCATTTAGGTTCTGGTTCCGT
This sequence comes from Stigmatopora nigra, assembly GCF_051989575.1. Taxonomy (NCBI): domain Eukaryota; kingdom Metazoa; phylum Chordata; class Actinopteri; order Syngnathiformes; family Syngnathidae; genus Stigmatopora; species Stigmatopora nigra. The sequence continues at coordinate 6,234,366 of NC_135512.1, forward strand.
CTGTACTGGTTCCCACTAAAAGTATTGTATGCCACCTGCGTGTCAGTCCCCAACATTCCATTTTACTTCTTCTTCAACACACTGCTCCTTGTCCTGTTGCTCATGAACATCTACTGGTTTTTGGTAAGTGCTTTTTAACCATCTTTTTTTATGTCACTGGCTAATGTCTCTGCCAATTCAGGTTGCCACGACTAGTCGATTAATCGACATTTTTTTTGATAGTCAAAGTCATTTGAAGACGTTATTGACATGAATATGGGCTAAATCTTCTTGGCCTCTTGGTAGTAAATATTCTCTTATATCATTTTTATTTTGAATGTTTTTATTTTTAATTAAAAAAGAGGAAACATTTTTTTTCTCTCTCAATGTTATGTGGTAAATACACTTTTTATTCAGAAAATTTAAAAAAAATAGAAAAAAATGACGTGAACTGATCATTTTTTAACATCGAAGAATGATATTTTATCCAAAATCTTGATTTAAGTGTCGAGTCACATCTTCCTCCAGAGTTTATCACCCGTGACGTACAGTAGTAGTCTATACATCATCATATAGGTAGTTGAAATAGATATATGTATATAGGAGAAAAGCCTTCATGTGTTCTTTTAATGTAAATTTCCCAGTTCATCGTGCTATTCGTGGTGAAAGTCCTGAAGATGAAAGAAGTAAACGATGTCAGAGAGTACGAAGAAGAGGAAGGCGCCAAAGCAGCGGCGGCAGCAGCAGCAGGCCTGCTCAAAAAGCCTCTGGCGGCGGCGGCGGTGGCGAGGAATCACGGCGACCATCACCCCGATGATGATGCTGGACATCATAACACTGACGAGAGGTGAGAGCATTTTTGACACATTCCTTTTTACTTTGCTTTGTACTTTATACTTTTTACTTTAATGATGAGTGATGAGTATGTTAACACTTAAGTCCTTTTTTTTGTTTATGTTTCATGTGGACTGTTAACGGATGCACTTTTTTATATGTATCGTATCTTGTGCTGACCCGGCCCATCTGTCAAATTTTTAAAGTCAATGTGGCCCCCCCGGGCCCAAAAGTGTGCCCACCCCTGGCGATAATCTGCGCAAATTTCCATTAATGATCAATGGTAGCCGCTTAAAAACATGCATTGTGTCATGGAATCTGCATGATAAGTCTGGGCTTTAAACAAGAGAATGCTAAGTCCACCAGTTGTAGAACATGTGTAGGTTTTTCTTATCTGAAAAAAAACAGGTTTCTCAAACCTTGACTCCACATTATCTTCTACTTTTGACCCCTGAGCACATTGGGGAAAAAAACACGACGAGCTGTTTTTGTCGATCGAAGTACGGTGACCGCTTTTTAATGGAGTCCTTGTTGCCCCCCGGGCTCTTGTGCACCCACAATTCTGGAACCAAAACGTGGCTTGTGGACAGATTGGAGCAGATGGTGGGCCGTTAACACTAATCTGGGCAGAAAGTTTGTATTTACTGCTTTTCATTGGGTTACATTTGCCACCAACTTATTTTTGTCGTATCAATACGGCTTTCAAATGATGTTATCAGATGACTACATTTACTATTTACTACAATTAGTGTTCCATGTTAAAATTGGGTATACTTTTATCATTTTTATAGGGTTTATAGTGGGTAGTATTGAAGATTTATGCCAATTCAATGTTAATTATTCCTCTACATACGAAAAATCCAAGTTTTGAACTTCTTGAACCGATTAATTTTGTAAGTAGAGGTACTGCTGATATATGGATAAATTGATTTTTCTTATTAAAGTTTGAAATTTGTCTATTTTCCCTCCTGTCTTCATTTGTGCTCCTCTCTTGTTGTCCCATTAGGAAGCACGCGCAAAACGGCATCGCCAAGGAGAAGCATCTCTAAACGTCTCCAGGTTGCCCCCACCTGGCCGGAGAGGGCGAGAGGCGCAGAAGACCACCGCCACCCTCCCCAAAAACCCACGTACATACACACACACATCACACACTTCAAATATTCCGAAGTATTTCACCTTATTTTTACTTCAGCACTGCGAATGTTATCTCTCAGAAGCAGTGAGACAAGAACTGTGGGGGCGCTCCAAAGCAACCCCCCCCCCCCCCCCCCCCATCCCTTGCTTATTGATTTAACACATCACACACACAAAAGGGGTCCGCGGTGGCCTTCCCGCCACAAGGGGGGTGTATATGCGCGCACTCGCTTACGTGTCGGAAGTCTACGTGGAACGACTGGACGCAGCTTGTTCTTTTTTTTTTAATTTTTTTTTTTTTTTACAACACTTCACCTCAATTTTACCTGTTTAGCCCCTCCTCCCCCCCCTCGTCCATCAGGTGTGCCGCACTGACATGAAGGCCAACAAGCTGATTGCTGCTTTAATGATGGCAACGAGTTTGGAAGTGATTGACTTGGGTTTTCAAACCGGTTTCTTTTTACTACACGTGTTTAAAAAGGGCCCCAAAAGAAGTATTACAAATCCAAGAGGGAAAAAATACAAAAGTATACATAAGGTATTCAGGAATGCATGATGTAGGAATGATTTTTAGCCACGTGATAGTTTTTTTTGATTTTATTTTAATTTTTTTTTTAGAGAAATGAGAGATCATCCCGCTACAACATTTTTTTTAATGTTTTTTTTTTAGCTCTCCTATGGATGCATGCGATTTGCACACAATATTTAGGAGGGGATAAAAAGGGATGCTCATTTTTAGCCCCCTTGTTTGGATTGGGTACCTCCTCCAATGACCTTGTCGATCAATTTCAGGTTCTTGTATTGAAAACTCAGCATGCTTGCGGCGCCCGAGCGAGTTGGCACACTTTGTCGCCTGTTTACCTTGCCGTTCCCGATCATTCCCACGCGCGCCAATACAACAACATTTTGGGCTGTCGTCCCATTTTCGGTGGAGTTTTTCCCACACTTACAGTTGGCTCACATCTTTTTACAATATATTCTTAACAGCAATGAGACTAATATAGTATGTAATATAGTACGTATAATGTTTGTTTCAGCTGGTCATAATAGTATGACATGAAAAATTCTTTGTTTCTATGATTTTCGCCATTTAGAAATTGACAAAATTGAGCGTTATCTTCCTATAAAAAAATTTTTTTTTGCATTGAAACGTTAAAAAACAAAGCGTACATTTAAGCTCGTCCCTAAATTTCACCGAAAATGGAACATCCCCAATTTGTTTTGTTTTTTTGGCGAGAAGTGTTTAAGTTCAGTATTGTTGTTTATTTGTATCCGAACTGCTGCTGTTTAATTTCCTTTCTTTTCTTTTTCGGAGTACACTGTTCTTTAATTCTTTTTATTTGATTCGATTGTATTTTGTCGTCCTCTCCTGTCACGCATCTGATGTAATCAGATGGAGGGAGAGATACCAGAAAAGAACGGACTTGTTCTTCCGCGTCCGTCTTTTCTCGCTTTTTTTGGTCGGCTCTCAAATGTCACGTTTTATTGCCTACGGACTCTAAACGATTGGTCGCAAGATGTGAGATTCCACCTTTAGGTCGCACACATACGTAAAATGCACGTGCAGTGGATAGAGGGAGTACACAACACGCAATGTGACTAGCCCATGTGAAACTAATTTCATATTTTAACACTTAATAGGGGATTCATTGGTGGCCATTTTGACTGACGTTTATTGGATAACTAGCAACAAGTCAACTAGAACTGCCAATGGTAAGCAAAAAGTTCAATATAGATTTTAAAAAAATAATCTAACTGGTGAATTATTGGGGTTTATTTACTTTTGATTCAATTTGAATTGTAAAATATCATTTATATGTTCATTTATTGATAAAAATGTGCAATAACGATTCTTTAAATTATTTAATTAACATTCATGCAATGTTTTACCTAAAAATTATTTTAAAAATCTTTGTCAATGTATGCAAAGTTTGATATTTGAAGACTTGAATCATTTTGTTTAGAACGATTCTTCATGCAGAACATTCCAAAAGTTCGGATGCCAAACAATTCGGCCCCTGTCAATCCCTTTAAATATGGCAAAGTCACTTTTTCGTGTGGAAAAAAAGGACATGTTAGAATGTTGACTTTCTCTATCTGCTGTCTACAAAGCATCACTCCGATTCTGTCCCTGTTGGAAATCAGTGAGGCATCTTGCGGCAGTATTATTACAAGTTTTTTATTTCTCCTTCTCTGTTTTGTGCATGTAATTATTCAGTACACACCTCCTTTGAGGAAATGGCCCAGGAAGTGACAAAAAAATGACTTGAGAGTCACTAATTAAATTGACAAATGTGAAAGTACAGTAGTTCTGGAGTGAAAGCTTCTTTAAAGCTTTGTCCCCCCTTTTTTTAAGTGTGGTGAGTCACATAGCTGACTTGAATAACTTGTCATATGGTCAGGATTTGTGGCACCAAAAAAAAAAAAATTTAAAAAACGAATAAAAAAAAAATATTTAGACGGATTCAAGGTAACGGCAAATACGTTTGGTACTTGAGAAGCAGTGATTTTTGTATCTTTTGACTTCTTAGTGAGTCCAATTGTTGGAAATGAAAGCTCTGATTGTGCCAAAATGTCCACTTGAAATGTCTAATCGTCACGTGGAAAGGAAAGGCTGCATGGAAAGTGTAGTTCTTTTCATTGAAGAAAACAAATATCTTAATTGCACTGTAATTTATTAGTCTTTTTAATATGGATGAGTTAGATCAGAACTAGAAAAGAGAAGGGTTCAATTGGGGGTATTTTTTTTAGACCTTTCATTTGTTGTGTTTTAATCATTATTATTTTTTTGGACAATTGATACAAAGCCCTATCAAACTTAATTACCCATATTGGAACCATGTGCTCCTTTTTTAGAATATCCATATTTTTTTGTTTTGTTTTCCCCTCAAATAAAAGTGTCAAGTTGAAAAAAAAATACCTGGGTTTATTTTGTCATTTATTTGCAGCCCTTCACTAGAGTAGGGAGCTAGGTGGGAACTTAGGTCAGTCAAATCTAGACTATTTAAAAGAATAGACTTTTTCGTTTTTTTGGAAAACACTTACTAAAATTGTTGGGACACATTTTCACTTAGTTGTTTCTGTGTTCTTGTAATCTAGACCCTCACATGATGGTTGGCGCAGAGGTTAGTGCACTGGACTCCCGTCTGGCAGACCTGGGTTCGAATCCCGGTTGGGACACATTTTCACATAATTGTTTCTGTGTACTTCCTGTCAAGACACTCAAATGATTACTAAGGATAGTGTATCCACTTGGTGGCGCAGAGGTTAGATCACAGGACTCCCGTGTGGGAGACCTGGGTTCGATTCCCGCTGCCGTCGTTTGGCTGAAAATACTTGGAAAGAAGAATTGGTAAATGGAACAAGAAGAAGAAGAAGAAGAAAAAAAGAAAAATCTTTTTAATTTATATTAAACACTTAGTCATACTTTTCAGCAAAAGGTTATATTCCGAACTGCCTTCGGCAGTTCGGAAGACACTTGATGGACCTGTATGTGCGAAAGGCGTTCTCGGGTCGGCCTTCGGCCGACCCTCGACCGCTTGCTTGGTCAGTGAACCGCCGACACCGGGAAGCGAACTCACGTTCTCTCGGTGCAAAGGCGAGTGTGCAACCCACTACACCAACTCGTGCCCCACTTATACATAGGTGTTGAAACGTTTTATCCAAGGAAATGGGGTGAAACACTTAGTCATTTTTTGGACAAAATGCTTCATCCACCACTGAATACTTAGACATTTAGCCATTAGAACTTATTATTTTAACTGAATAATATTTGGAAAATCTTTGCCTGCACTGGGATTTGAACCCAGGACCACAGGGGTGGTAGACTGATGACTTATCCACTGGGCCACCACCCGGTGAGAGAAAGTGGTAGTACTTATACTTTTACCTCTTTCATTTACCTGAAACACTTAGTAATTTTTTGACTAAATGTTTCATCCACCACTGAATACTTATACACTTAGGCATTAGAACTTATTCTTTTACCTGAATAATATTGAGAAAATTTTTGCAGGTACTGGGATTTGAACCAACAACCACAGATGTAGGAGACTGATGACTTAACCACTGGGCCACCACTCTGTGAGAGAAAGCAGTAATACTTATACTTTTATCTTATTCTTTTAACTGAATAATATTGAGAAAATCTTTGCAGGTACCGGGATTTGAACCAACAACCACAGATGTGGGAAACTGATGACTTAACCACTGGGCCACCACCCTGTGAGAGAAAGCAGTAGTACTTATACTTATATCTCATTCATTTACCTGAATAATATTGAGAAAACATTTGCAGAAACTGGGATTTGAACCAACAACCACAGATGTGGGAAACTGATGACTTAACCACTGGGCCACCACCCTGTGAGAGAAAGCAGTAGTACTTATACTTATATCTCATTCATTTACCTGAATAATATTGAGAAAACATTTGCAGAAACTGGGAATTGAACCAACAACCACAGATGTGGGAAACTGATGACTTAACCACTGGGCCACCACTCTGTGAGAGAAAGCAGTAGTACTTATACTTTTATCTCATTCATTTACCTGAATAATATTGAGAAAATCTTTGCAGGCACTGGGATTTGAACCAACAACCACAGATGTGGGAGAATGATGACTTAACCACTGGACCACCACTCTCAAATATTTAAGTGGTAGTATTTGTTGCTTTCTCTTTTCACTCCCAGATCATACTTAGTACTTTATGGTACCTTCAAATGGGAAAAGTTAGGTAAGCAGAGCAAATCAGGACTTGAACCCAGGTCCACTGAGGTGGGAGGCCAATGACTTATTCACTGGGCCACAGACCACTAAAGTGAGCAGTAGTATTTATTGTTTTCTCTGTTACAACTCTTAGTATTGTAAGGCTTTTTTGTTAAAAAAAAAAAAAAAAAACGACATTAGCCTTACTGTACTATGTCGTGTTTTTTTTTTTTTTTTGAAAATGTGGGTTCATTCACCTGGCTTCGATGTGGGCGCAGGTGCGGTTTCCAATCCCGCTGGTGGCGCTGACTGTGAGTGTAGATGGTCGTCAGTCTCTCTGAAAGCCCTACGACTGACTGTCTGGCGACCAATCTGCCTTTTGCCCAAAGTCAGCTGGGTTACGCTCCAGCAACCCCTGCAACCCTTTTGAGGATGGAAAATGACTTGACCGTTTGGAATCCCTTAACAAAATGTAGGACATTAAAAACATTCTAAATATGTGTTAATTTGTCATTTATTTTGAATCACACCTAAAGATTTCTGAGGTGTAAAAAAAAAAAAAAAGTTCAATAAATTAACCGTCACAAAAGTGTGGCTTAGCCTTGGGAAAGAACACGTCATGCAATAACACACACACACAGAAAAAGTCCCCTGTGGGTCACAGTTTAAAGTAATAATAATTTCCAATTTTTCTTTTCACGAGTCACTAAAGCACTTTAAGGCGCGTGGCCATTTTCCGTGACACGTGAATTTACGGGGGTTACCCACAATCAGTAAAAGGTCACGACTGATAACGAGCAAAGAGTCATTTATCCAGTTACTTACACACCAGCCCATGATTAGACAAGAAAATGGACTTGTGGCTGTTTACCTTTTCCAAGACTTGACGTTGGAAAGGTCAGAAAAAAAAATAAGACACATTAAGCCATACACACACAATGATAATCACTTCTAAGGGTTCAAATTTTGACAACTAAAAAAAATTGGGGTGGAGAGCATCATTTAACATGAAAGGTTACCCGCATACTACGTCACATTCATTTGATTGAATCACTAAAACACAGATTGGGCAGGTATTATTAGTAGTAGTAGTAGTAGTAGTATTTGAAATATTTGCAGTCTATAAAATTAACCTAAGAGAATAGAGCCACTGAGAGAAAAAAAAGTGGCCAAAATTGGCTTTACTCTCAGAATTCTGATTTATAAAATTTTGACTCTTAATTTTCTCAGAATGCCAATTTCTGACATCCTAAATTTTAACTTTATTCTCTGAATTCTGACTGGAAATTAACAATATTGGCCATTTTTTTTAGTCTTTATTTGCCCTAATCCTCTTCCACGGGATGGATTTTTGCCTATTAATTTATCCATTAACATTTTCCTATTGTTCACACTATGACTTAACCACGTGATGAGCGTGATGAATGAAAAACCATCAAAATATGAATCCATTGACGGTGATAAACGTCCAATCCATTTCAACTTTTGACTCTGAGGGGATCGGACGCACTGTAAAAAGTGAAAAAAAGGGGCCTCTACTACAGTCAGACAAATTTTCATGGCCACTGTGAGACAGCATGCAGTTTTCAAGTTGGCAGCGCGGCCAGAAAATGACATCAAAGGCAAGGAGGATGATGGGAATGATTGGGGCAGCTTTCAAAAAGCACCCTGAGTGTTGGAAACGAGAAACTTAAGAAGAAGAGTTTGTGGGTGGCTGGGTTTGTTGTTCTAGTCCACACGCACCGTTGCCTTTAGTGGGCCTTGATTTTGGGCTGGGTGACTCTCCGGGCCACACTGTATAAAACGCCAAAATTCTAGGGTGGGGAGGAAAAAGCGAAAAAAAATTGGATCACCTACTGTTTTTAGCGAGGAAAAGTGACGAAGGTGGGTTACCTGGATGGCCAAATACATGGCACCAAGGTAGGCGGCGATGCACACAGCCAGGAGCAGGTCAAAGATGGCTGGCTTGACTCTGTTAAAAAACAAAGGGACATTATTTGGCAGGTCGAACTTTAAAAAGAACCAAGGTCCTTTGAACATAAAGCTACATAATCAGTGTTCCTATTTGTTTTATGTTCATCTTGTGGTGAAAGGGAAAATATCGCAAACGCTGTTTAAAGCAATTGCTATTCTCCCTCAAAGTTCCGTCAAATTTGATTTACTGCGCGCCATTTGATTGCTGCTGCGCAGAGAAGACGAGAGTAGTGTGCAATTGCGCAGCTTTGAGGGAACATTGTTCTCCTTACATTTTTCTTAAATCCCCCAAAATGACCATGTAAGATAATGGTCGACCCTCATTGGAAAGCAGACTATTTTTATTTGGGATGTACCAAAACTTTTCCACTGATTTTTATTTACATCATGTTTCTGAGCTCTAAAGTTGGAAAATATTCACCTGTATGCATTCATGGTCTGCTTGAGCTGGTCGTAGAACACAAACTCAGGATCCCTGAAAAAGATATGCAAGGATGGTAATCAGTTTCTACTTCTGCTTTTATGCCACATTCACTGATAATTATAATTACTATATTCAAAATATTCCCGTATGTATCGATATTTGTGATTTTTCTGAAAATCTGCATGTGAATGAATACGTTGCTTTTGCAGGTCAACTTCAGGTGAGACTTGTATTTACCGCTTGTCTGCTTTGACGTAGTGCTTTTTGACATCCTTGAGGTAGCGTCCCAGGTGGTACTCTAGCGTGGATACGACGCTGCTGTCCTTGTCCACCAGCTGGGCGGCTCGTGGCTGCGTGGTGAGCCAGTCCACCATAGCGGACAGGTGCTCCTCCTGTACCTGCTGGACGCCAGATACGTCGTCAACCAGAACACAAACAAGCTGGGCGAGAGACCATTTTCGGACAAAAAGTGCAGTTACCACATTTTCCAGACTAGAAGTCATACTTTTTTTACATGGTTTGACAGATGCCTATTTAGCCTGTTGTTCTCCATTTTACATATTTGTACTTGTTTTCTGATCAAATAAAAAAAATGTGCCAAAAACGCTGCTAGTACATATGTTTTTGTTTCTTTGTTATCTATTCTTTCGAGAGTAGTGCGCAATTGCGCACAGCTTAGAGGGAACATTGGTCACTGGGAGAGAAGCGGTCTACTCACCATTTGTTCAGTAAAGATGTGCAAGTCACTGGGGGCTCCCTGGGAGATCGGAGGGATAAAAAAGTAGTTGACAGGTTGGCAAAAAATTAAATAAATACATTCTCAAACTAAAATTCAAGTCTTTTTGCTGAAGTGAAATAAAGTTTAAAAAAAAACATTTACAAAGCCTCCTCACCTTTTCTGTAAGGTTATAGACAACTCGGGCCAAAGCCTCAGCTAAAACTTTTGTGTTCCTGCTCAGTTTTTCAATGTCTACGTGTGGCCTGCAAAACACAACAAAAGTAAGAGTGGGAAAAATAGGGATTAAAACACGTCAAGTACAAGGGGTCGACCGAGTTAAGACATCTGACAACCCTAGGAAGGACGAGGCAAGCAGTGAACTTGAACGATAGATAGAATGTGTTCTCTTGCAGTAGTGAACCCACCCAGCAGGGGGCTCACCCACTCCGGAGCGAGCGGAGGAGGACACTGACCGCACGTCCATGATGCTGGCGCGCCGAGCCAGGCGGTGCGAGGGCAGATGCGACAGCGTGAACGCCGGCAGGCGGCGGATCCCAAAGCGCTCGTGCTCCCACGCCAGCATGTCGTCGGCTAGGTTGATTTTCTTGTGCACCATAGAAAACTTCAAGCCCGGGAATTGGCTCGCGGACACCTGGCGCCAGAAAATATTGACGCGGGCGTGTGCACTGGTTCACGATTAAAGACGAAAGGCGGCGGTGTTGAAGTCTGACCTTCTCCAGCTCTTTGAGCAGAGCAAACTGCGGAGTGCCCTCTTTGGGAGGTTTGGACACGTGCAGGTGCAGAGCATCTCCGTTGCCCAGTGTGTCCAAGCACAACACGAACGCTACGTTGTCCTGAAGAAGACTCGAGTCTGTGGAGACGTTGGATTCGTTATCGACTCGTCGGCGGTGATGGACAAAGGGAAAAGATTGCAAAGAGTTGAAGTGTACCCGTGTGATCCAGATTGTCTTCTAGCCAGCGTTTGGTGCCCTGGTAGTTGAACTTCCCTCCGCCAGATACGAAAAAGAGCAAGTTGTATCTGAACACGAGGTGGAGAAAAATAAATAAAAACTTTCACACAAAAATGAGGGAACATTGTTTATTACTATCTTAAATGTGCCACTTCAGAGAATAAACGTGCACTTACCCAGCATGCGTCCTCTTGTAGGTATAGAGTTTGGAAAAGAGGCGGGCCAGCTCCAGTAACATAGACACGCCGCTTCCATTTGAGTCGGCGCCGTACGACAACCACTGCACATCAAAATCAAATGCGTTACAAGGTCATCCTATTTTCCTATTTCACCTTTCCAAAGTCGTCATACCGGAGCCACTCCGAAGGAGTCATAATGAGCCACCAACACGATGGTAGGCAAGTCTTCTCCGCCGACGCCAGTCAGCCGTCCCTGAGAAATGATAATGAAAATGTTGATTACATTTCTCTTTTCTTTTTTTGGTCAGTTGAGTCACTCACCTCTAGACTGGTGATGGCCCAGTCACTCATGGCTTTGCTCTGAGCACCACTCGTGACCATCTGGAAGCCGTTAGCCGTGGCTGTATGCAGCAACACTACAACACAAGTTACAGGGTTGGATTAATATCGTATTTTTGCAAGTGTCAAAGTTTTTTTTTTTGCTATAAATTTCCAGAACACTGTTACTATGTTACAGTAAGGGGTGCCTATTTTAAAACATATTTTTCCCTTTTCCCTTTCATTGTGCATTTTTTGGTTAATGCAAATTATACTCAGGTGCGACTTATATACCGTATTTTCTCGCATATAAGCCGCAAAATTGCCATATTCATGGTTTCAATAGGAAGTACAAATACAAACTTTAAAGAGAAAATCTTAAGAAAAATCATAGCACTACTATTTCTGGGATACTGTAAGAAGTGAAAGGATCAATATCCAAAATGCCTTGCTGGAGTTCCATTCTATACAAGTTTACTACCTTCAGCTGCAGACAAGACCCCCTGCGAGGAAGAGGACGTCAGGGTTTGGGTGTAAATAGAAAGCAGCTCTTCATCCTCCATGGCAAAGTAGACTGGCACGATAGTCTCTGTGGACAACATCTCAGGCTCCAGTTCCATGAATTGCTGGCAAAAAAGACAAATTGTTGCTTTCAAAAGAAAAAGAAAAACACTTATGCGAGGGACAAATTAGTCATGACTAATGCATTGTTCTTGACTGAAGCTAACCTGGAATGACTGAAAAAAAATAAAGAAATATAACAATGTAGTTAGGTATAATTAAGAAAGCACTTGAATAGGATCTTCTGTGAAAAGCTCATTAGCTTCACAATGTTAAAAGCCAATTAGAATCATTTAAGGACCTTTCAGCAGTTTCCATATTTTAGCCCACAGGTTGGCAAACTGCTAGATGCACTCATCAAAAGAGCCACATGCGGGTCCCGAGCCATAGGTTCAGTGGCATTGACAACGCCATACAGATTTGGACAATGCTACTACTAGTGAAATTAAATAAACAGGAAAGTGAAATCATGGGATTACAGCAGACGGCATATGTTGCAATCAGTCACAGTTTTTGGTCAAAAGTTGCACCCGTCCTGGTATAATAAGACAATGACATGCATAAATAGATCGATACCTGCACTATGTCCTGGGGCATAGTTGACATGTTTTTGGGCAGGGTGATGACAACAGCCCCCGCCGATTGACGCAAGGCCTTCTGATACTTGTCATAGGTGAAGTCTGCCAATCGCATGATGATACATCGGCGACTTAGAACCTCTGCCTCCACGGTGCGCGCTTCCGTGTTCAAGATGGCGTTTCTGGTACCTGAAAAACAAAACACACAACTTTAGGACCCTTTCCAGTCCACGATTCCCCCACTGTTCATGTGCCCTTGGGCAAGGCAAATGAACCCTAATTTGCACACACATTGGAATCAAACCTGGCGCATCCCATCGGCATAAAAACAATTATAATATATTTTTTTCGAAATGTCAACAGCAATTAAGTCAAGAAAATCAAAAGCAATATAACTCGATTCATTACAATGGTTTAGCAACTGTTTTTATTCATATTTATTTTAAAAAAAAATCCTGAACTTTATTTCGAGTTACACAACTGATTAGCAACAGAAAAAAACTATTACTACAAATAGTTGTTATATTATGTTGGGTCAGCCTTCATTCAAATCGGGGCCGGGGAAATAATTTATATTCCTCAATAAATATCCTTGTATTTGGTTTGATATTTAAATGTGACTTGGACACACGTGCAGAAATATATGAATTATTAATTACAAATTCAAGTTACTGTTCCTTTTAAACCAAGTGTAACACTTAGCCTCCTTAGCAAGGCAGGAAAATTAGCCACGAGCTAATTCAAGCTAACCCACTACACACCGTCATTTCCATGCGAAACGATAAAAATGATAAACGTCGTTAAAAGGCCGAAGTTGGCAGAAGTTACGCGTTTTATTCCACGTTTTAATAATATGACATTATGACTGTAGGTGAAGCTAGCAGGACTTACCGTATGGTTGTCCCTGCAGGTCATACTGCTGCATGCGATATACTGTGAACTCGTGTGCGGCTTCGGCCGGGAGAGGTGACACCAAAATGAGCACCGCGGGGATAAATACAATAAAAGTGAGGGGGAAGGAAGATTTAAACATGTTGTCGAACACTTCGCTCGCCTCCTCGAACATTTTGGACACTGCAATCGGGTCAAAGAAGAGAATTAAATATCGGTGTCCCCGTCCCTGGTGAGCCTGCTCGGTGTCTGACAGCTCGCTAAATCAGGCCATTTTCATCAGGCGACTATTTTAATACATTTTAGGGCACAAATAAATCATTTCCAGTAAGTAGATATCTATAGATGGTATAATACTTCACCAATGAACATTGCTTTTCATGTGGGGATTTATTAGAGATCTAAATGTCAAAAACAAGTGCCGCCATCTGTCAGGCATTATCTAGGACAGCCTTAACCATCCTGGCTGTCAATTCCAAAAGTGTCCGTTGGAGGGCGCTAATGTACCATAACATTCAACAGTGAAGACAAAATTCAGTCAAATCTTGAATATAGTATACCAGTTTTGCTCGTTGCATGAGCTCTATTTACTAGAATAATCAGATCATTTTATGTTTTTTAATGTGCTTTTCGTGTTATGTATGTGACCACTTAGTCATGTTGACTACTAAACTTTACATCTCATTATGCTTGTATAATGACAATAAAACTATTCTATTCAATTTTACTTAGTTGAAAGAACAATAATCCATTTAAATGAATTCCAGCACCTACAAAAACATCACCTACCACCTGAATATTGAAGAAAACAATAGATGATGTCATTAAATCTTGATATACATGGGAATGTAATAAACAAACTGTTTTTACAAAATATGACTAGGGTTATTGTTATTTTTTGTATTTTTTGTGTGTAATGACCTCATCACGAAAACGTCAACGTCTGTGCAATAGTTTGATGTAGCTTTCCGATTTCTGCGGCACATAAAACTTTAGCTACAATTTATCTGCAGTCCAACATGAGTAAATGATTTTTATTTTCTGCAAAATCAAATAAATTCACCACTTGCCTACTGGGCTTAAAAAGTTAACTTGACCCAGACAAAACAAAGGAAAATTCAAAAAGCCGATCTTTTCTGCCTTCTGCAAGAAGAAGCCAAGGCAATCTGGCCTTTGCTTGATCACAGTTCACGGGAACACCAAAGTGAATTTGTTCGTGACCCGACGAGACCTTTCCATGTTTTACGGCGTAGTAAGAAAGCCATAAAAGTCAAAAGCCCGAGTCGGCTTGGGACGAGCTGAGAATCCCATTTTCTCCTTCTCCGTGGCTCGGCCTGTCCTCAGGCTGCTCGGCTAAGTGGGAGATTAATGCTGATATGATGTCCTTCCATCCCACTTAATGGAGCTCGCCGTCATGGTTTCCTGTTGTATGAGTAATCCTTGTAGCTTGATGAGAAGGGGAGGCGGCACAGAACTAAACCAAAACCAATTGCACGTCCAAATGATCACTTGCCACAATGAGACATTTTGAAAATGTAAAAACTTATATAAAAATACAGAAAATACCTTGAGATATGAGCTTAATGCGTTCCGGTACTCTCAAATTTCTCCATGTTGGGACACTTGTATGTCAAGGTATTACTGTACTTGAATAGGGTGACACGCAAAATCAATCAAAATGACTACTTGTATGAATAAAGATGTCCTTTTCCTACCTGTCTGTCTTTTTTCAAACCATTTATTGTCATAAATCGGATAAAAAAAAAACAAATTTTCCTGAACTGATGTGATTTCCGGTCAAGCGCTAATCAGGACGGATGTGGTTTTTCCCGATGACATGGACGTGCGTCCTGAGGCCCTGCAGGTGGGCCTCTTTACGTAAAGCCGATTGATTTTGTGATTCCTTCCGACATTGCCGGGGGAAATAAGACGAGAGAAGAAGCGAATATGGCGTAAGATGGAATGAAAAGCGATCTGGCTGCAGATAATGGACAGAGCGGCCTCTCGGAGCCACTTCTTCCATTAGATTTTGTTAATATGCTCCAAGGGAGTCAGTGGGTCGGTGTGCTTCATCTGCCTTCGTATTTACGTCACGAGACGCCGTCTCCTGGCGGCCATCGCTCCTCCACGTCTCCGGCTTTCTCTCTCTTCCTCTATTGTGTCATCTTAGCCACCATTCCATTTCAAAATAGCCTGGGTTTATTCCATTGCACAAGTTGGAGTACATACTGTATGCTTCCAGTTATCAATGGCAAGCGCGTTTGTGCAAGGGCGACTGGGAAATTGAGAAACATTGTACACTGAGGAGGTGGAACAAAGAGAAAAATCATGAATGGGGACATTTAAGTGTGGTCAGAGTACATGTGGAGCAACGATGTGATAGGAAGGAAAAAGCCTGATCGGGGGGGGGGGGGGGGGGGGGTTCTTGATGTTGACTCACGGTAAACAATAGAAGAAGAAGTTGATCATATATGAACTTTTTGCAAAACGGGCATGATCACATCATTTTCAGATGGTTGTAATAAAAGATTGAGTTTCCATGCGTCCAATCCATTTTAACTTGGAGGTCTGGCAGCGATTATTAAATCGAGATAAAAATAAAAAAAAATCTCCTCTCAAAAAAAATAATTTATATATATATATATATATATATATATATATATATATATATATATATATATATATATATATATATATATATATATTCAAAAGCTGGTTCTAGAGGTGACTGTGCAGTTACCTTAAAATAAATATATATATTATATAAATATATATACTTTTATAAGGTAACTACACAGTCTCCTCTAGAACCAGCTTTTGAATATATATCATGGAGTAAAACTAGTGTCGACAGGTAGAATTCATCTTGAAAACTAGTCAGGTAAAATAACCATAAATCAGAAATCCTAGTTTTTGTCACAACTGACCTCTGGAAATGGGACACCTGGACGTTATACCCAAAAGGAAGAAGTACTTTTATCCTTTAACAAGTTTCTACTCTTCGGTGTAGATCTTTTACAGCTATTTTTGATTGATGGAAATTTTTATTTGAGAGATGGAATTTTTACCCGCTTCCAATTCTGGGTTGTACTCAAAAGCTGTTTAATGACTTTTTTTCATATGAAACTTATCCAAGCATGCCTTTATGGACTACAGTGGGCTAAAAGCGAGAAACATGACTCAACAGGACTTTTTCTTTCCAAAACCTCCACCGAATAATTAAATGACAATGATGCGGATTTTCCAAATCATAAATACGTACATCTTTGTAGCTTTCTTCTTTATAGAATTGTGAGAATAAGTATTATAATAAGTATATAGTTGTTTCTACTACCGCAATGGCCCGAATATAAGACGACCCTCTCCATCTCCAAGACTCAAGTTATAGAAAATGCTTTTTGAAACCCGAATTCCATTTTCATACCAAAAATAATGACAGTACATCTAAAACAAATTATTATAACCATATATTCGAGAGAAAAAGCATGCTTCATTTAAATCATGCAAAAACGGTCTCTTAGATCTTCTAAACCCTGAAAACAAGACGACTGACACTTATTTTGTCTAATTTCAATGCAAAAAAAAACCCACTGTCTTATATGATATTGTTGCCTAAATATTCTGATTTTTGCATTTGAAGCGGTGCCTAACCATGGCTTCTCCGAGTGGACGAATGAAGCTCAGGATTCTATCACGGCCTCCCTGACAATGGGCATTTATGCTCCACGTGACCTTTTGACCTCTTCACTTGCCCTGGGATTCTTCCTCCCTCCCTCCCCTTCTGTGGAGTGCGTAAATCAAAACAACACATTGCGGCAGGTTTCAAGTATGCAGCGTGGGCCGTAGCGCCTAATGTCATGAAGTCGGTTTCGTGGAAATGCGAGGCAATTAAAACTCCCACGATGGCTCCCGCCTTCCCGGGCAGACGGACTGAAAGAGGGGTCTGATGGCGGCGGCGGCGGGGAAATAAATGAAAGCTGGCGACCGAGAGTGAGAGAGAGAATGGACGCGTTTGTCGACCAGTTGGATGGAGGCAGTGTGCTGGAGCTTATTTGTCATGGGGGTCCGCCATGTTCGGGGTCATGGAGCGGCATCTCGCCATCGCTCACGTTCCCGCTGTTTGTTTTTGCTCCGTCCTGGGCCTGATTGGCTTAATTGCTTGCTGATTGCCAGCCAATTTGGGGTTAGTTCACGTGGAAATCGTGTATTTGGGAGCGTCATCTCGTGGTCGCTTTTTGGTGGGTACTCACGTGTTCTATGGGAGATTCTATCTGTATTCAGTCAATAACTTCATGGCATTGATGGGACGGAACGTCCAATCTATCTGGAATAAGAGAGTTGGCAGATAATGGTGAAGTAGAATAGAGCCCAGGCTTGTGTGGATTTTCTCGGGGTACTCTGGTTTTCTATTGTATTCCAAAAACATGCATACTAGGGTAATTGTAGTATGCTAAAGTGCCGATAGGTATGAATGGTTGTGCTTTGTCTTGCGATTGGCTGGCCAGTGATTAAAGGTGTGCGGTAGTTAGTTGGGCTTGGCTCCAGCACCCTCTGCGACAATGTGAGGAAAATTAGTTCGGAAAATGAAAAAATGAATAAAAAAATTTTATTAGGGTTTTTTTCTTTACAGTAAAGGAAAAAAACTAATAAGTTTCTCTTTTTTGTCCATTGAATTTATTTAAAAACATTTAAAAATAAAAATTAACTAAGTAAAAGAATAACAAATATCCTGTTTTTATTTCTTTTGAATTTATCTTTATTATTTTTCCAATTGATTTTTGTAATTAATAAAAATAAGGTTCAATTTTGAAAATAAACTAATGACAAGTGTATAATTTGGCTATAATTCTTTTTATAATTAAGA